>NW_028274813.1:121130036-121281552 GCF_037043125.1 Eumetopias jubatus
TCTATATATAAATATGGAAACACAGATATTTCTGTATATTAATTTTGAATCCTACAACTTTACTGAATTCATTTATTCTAGTAGTTTTTTGATGGAGTCTTTAGGGTTTTCTATATATAATATGTCATCTGCAGGTAGTGACAGTTTTACTTACTTTTTACCAATTTAGATGCCTTTTATTTTTTTCTTGTCTGATTATTACTACGACATTCAGTACTGTGTTGACTAGAACTGATGAGCATGGACATCTTTGTCTTGTTCCTGATCTTAGAGGAAAGCTCTGTCTTTCACCATTGGATATTATATTAGCTGTGAGTTTGTCATATGTGCCCTTTATTGTGGTGAGGTATGTTCCCTCTAAAGCCACTCCGTTGACAGTTTTTATCATGAATGGATGTTGGATTTTGTCAAATGCTTTTTCTGTATCGAGATGATCATATGGTTTTTATCCTTCATTTTGTTAATGTATCACATTGCAGATACTGAACCATCCTCGCATCCCTGGAATAAATCCCACTTGATCGTGGTGAATGATCCTTTTAAAGTATTTTTGAATTTATGGGGTGCCTGGGTGGCTCAGTCGGTTGAGTGTCTGCCTTGGCTCAGGTCATGATCCCCAGGTCCTGGGATCAAGCCCTGCATCCGGCTCCCTGCTCAGCAGGGAGTCGTCTTCTCCCTCTGTCTCTGCTCAAGTGTGCTCTCTCTTGCTCACTCTCTCTCTCAAATAAATAAAATCTTTAAAAAAACATTAAGTATTGTGGAATTAAGTTTGCTAATATTTTGTTGGAGATTTTTGCATCTGTGTTCATCAGAAATGTTGGCCTGTAGTGGGTTTTTTGTTGTTTGTATATTTGTTTTTGTAATGTCTTTGTCTGGTTTTAGTATCATGGAATGAATTTGGAAGCTTTCCTTTCTCCTATTTTTTTTTTTTTTTTTGGAACAGTCTGAGAAGAAAAAGTATTAGTTCTTCTTTAAATGTTTGCTAGAATTAAACTGTGAAGCCATCTGCTTCTGGACTTGTGTTTGTTGGCAGTTTTTTGATTACCAATTCAATTTAGTTACTAGCAATTGCTCTGTTCAGATTGTGTCTTCCTGGTTCAGGTTTGGAAGATTGTATGTTTCTCTTTCATTTCTGACTTTATTTGAGTCTCTTTTTTTCTTGATGAGTCTGGCTAAAAGTTTATCAATTTTATTTTTTCAAAGAATCAGCTCATGGTTTCGTTGATCTTTTCTCTTGTTGTTAGTCTCTATTTTGTTTATTTCTGCTCTGATCTTTATTATTTCCTTACTTCTATGGGCTTTGTTCTTTCTCTAATTCTTTTTTTTTTTTAAGATTTTTATTTGAGAGAGAGAGCACGAGACGGAGGAGGGTCAAAGGTAGAAGCAGACTCCCCACTGAGCAGGGAGCCCCATGAGGGACTCCATCCCGGGACTCTAGGACCATGACCTGAGCCGAAGGCAGTCGCTTAACCAACTGAGCCACCCAGGCATCCTCTTTCACTAATTCTTTAGGTGTATGGTTAGGTTGTTTGAGATTTTTCTTGCTACTTGAGGTAGGCCTGTATTGCTATAAACTTCCTCTTAGAACTGCTTTTTCTGCTTCCCAGAGATTTTGGGCTGTTGTGTTTTCATTTTCATCTGTCTCCCTGTACTTTTTATTTCATCTTTGATTTCTTTATTGACCCATTGGTTGTTTAGTAGCATATTGTTTAGTTTCTACATGTTTGTCTTTTTTCCATTTTTTAAAATACTTTATTCATTTGACAGAGAGATAGAGAGCAGGGGGAGTGGGAGAGGGAGAAGCAGGCTTCCTGCTGAGCAGGGAGCGCAATGTGGGGCTCCATCCCAGGACCCGGGATCACGACCTGAGCCAAAGGCAGCTGCTTAACTGACTGAGCCACCCAGGCGCCCCATGTGTTTTTTCCATTTTTTTTCCTTGTAATTGATTTCTAGTTTCATACCGTTGTTGTAGAAAAGATGCTGATAGGATTTCAATATCTTCTTAAATATATTGAGACTTGTTTTGTGGCCTAACATTTGATCTGTCCTGGAGAATGTTCCATGTGCACTTGAAAAGTATGTGTATTCTGCTGTTTGGGGATGGAATGTTCTGTATATATCTGTTAAGTCCATCAGGTCTAATGCGTCATTCAAAGCCACTGCTTCCTTATTGATTTTCTTTCTGGATGATCTGTCCATTGATGTAAGTGGGGCATAATTCTTTTTGTGTTGCTGGATTCAGTTTGCTAATTGGCATTTTGTTGAAGATTACTGCATCTTAATCATAAGTGATACTGATCTATAGTTTTGTTTTCTTGTGATGTCTATGTCTGGTTTTGGTATCAGAGTAATATTGCCCCCCCCCCCCCGAAAAATGAGTTTGGGAATGTTTCTTGTCTATTTTTTGAAAATTTATTTCTGCATTATTTATGATAGGACTGTGTACTCTTACTCATCAGAGAGAGAACACTGCATCCTAAATGAACCTTATCTTACATTTTGTTCTATTGCCTCTTCACTCCCTGCAGACAATTCTGAAATCTTTAATGAAAAGTTAAATGATAGTACCTCCTGAGATAAGACTAGAGATGACTTCCAGTGTTGTTACATTGTTGTTATTTGGGGGGGATGGATAAGAAAACTAAAATGCATTAATTTTTTGATTGAGTGATTTGTGAGCAAATTAGTGGAAAGAGCTGCACTAAAATCCATTGCCCTCTTTCCTCACCTTCATGGGATGAGAGGAAGAAGAAAAGGACATACGGAGTTCACACTAATTATTTTGACAGTTCGGGAGAAACCTGATTTAATTTAGAAAATTAAAAGTTCAGGTAAGGAAAGGATCAAAACCAGACGGGATGAGCTGTTTATCACTTTTTTTCTTTTTTAATTGTGGCAAAATATACATAACAAAATATACCATCTTAACTATTTTTAAGTGTTTAATTCAGTAGTATTATGTATATTCCCATTGTTGGGCAAGCATCACCACCATCTCTCCAGCACTCCTCTCATCTCACAAAAGTGAAACTCTGTACCTATTAGACAGTAACTCCTCACCGCCCCCCAAGCCCCTGGCAACCACTATTCTACTTTCTGTCTCTGAATCTGACTAAGTACCTCGTATAAGTGAAATCATACAGTACTTGTCTTCTTGCGACTGGTTTACTTCACCTACCATGATGTCCTTGTGGTGTTCATCCATGTTGTAGCATTTGTCAGAATTTCTTCCTTTTTAAGGCTAAATAATATTTCATTATATGTATATACCATATTTTGTTTATCCCCATTCATCCATTGATGAAAACCTGGTTGCTTCCACTTTTTAGCTATTATAAATAATGTTACTATAAACTTAAGGGTACAGATATGTCTTTGAGACCCTGCTTTTAATTCTTTTGGGTATGTGTCCAGAAGTGGAACTGCTAGATTATATGATAATTCTATTTTTAATTTTTTGAGGGAATGCCATAGGGACCTTTTTCATAGGAATTATACCATTTTACATTCTCACCAACAGTGCACAAAAGTTCCAGTTCTCCGTATCTTTGCCAACACTTGTTATTTTCTGGATTTTTAAAAAAGATTTTATTTATTTATTTGTCAGAGAGAGAGAGAAAGCTCACAAGCAGGGGGAGCGGCAGACAGAGGGAGAAGCAGGCTCCCTGCCAAGCCAGGAGCCAGATGCGGGACTCGATTCCAGGACCCCGGGATCATGACCTGAGCCAAAGGCAGACGCTTAACTGACTGAGCCACCCAGGCGCCTGGATTTTTTTTTTTTTTTAATAGTAGCCATCCTAATGGGTGTGAAGTGATACCTATCTCATTGTGGTTTTGATTTGCATTTCCCTAGTTGATTAGAGATTTTGAACATCTTTTCATGTGCTTATTGGCCATTTGTATATATCTTTGGAGAAATATCTGTTCAAGTTCTTTGCCCATTTTTTAATTGGGTTGTTTTTTGTTTTTGAGTTGTAGGAGTTATTTATATACTCTGGATGTTAATTATTTATCAGAAACATGATTTGCAAATACTTTCTCCTGTTGTGTGGGTTGCCTTTTTATTCTGTATAAATAAGTGAAGAACAGGACTCTGAAAGAGATGTTTTCGAGACAGTGAGATTCTATGGTAGCATATGTAGGGAAGGCAAGAGCTAAGAAATAAGACACTAGGGTCACTGTGATCTGTGTTATACATATAGACTGAAACAAGAGAGTAAGTTACTGACAGATGAAAATATAAGACTGAAAGCAAACCTACCTAGTTGTCCAGGCTTAGCCTTAGATGAGGCTGTTGGATAGAATTGAGAACAAGGGAAACAAAACAGTGTTTAGAAAATAACTGTGACTGAGTATTTAAATGATCAAACGAGTTTTTGCATAGATAAGGTGGTCAAGATGGTTCAGCTAAGCTGCCATCTTTATTTGTCTAAAACAATCATAGTTTAAGACTAAATACGGTTTATGGAACGCCTGGCTGCCTCCGTCGGTAGACCACACAACATTTGATCTCAGGGTGAGTTCAAGCCCTGTTGGTTGTGCAGCCTACTTAATTAAAAAAAAAAAAAGTCTAAATACGGTTTAATTTTGTTTTATACCAAGAATTACTGAAAATTTTCATGTGATGAATTTCATCCCTAAGGCAGAAACTGAAGGAAGGAGTCTCTGAGACTCTAAAAAGAATTGTATTTTCTGGACACTGTTGTGACAGGAACTAAGTCTTCCTCTACTTGTAGAAGTATAACAATTTGCTCATTGTGTTTTGTTTTGTTTTTATTTTATGGACAATTACACTGAAACATCAAAAGTTAACATTAATTTCCTCATCAGTGTTCTCCCCATCATCTCTCTTCACTGTGGCATAGATTGCTGTTTTCTTCTTATGGCCTGCCTTCTATTACTAAATATTTGTTTAGCAACCCTGTCAGGAACACATGTCCATCAAAGTTGTTTTTGTTTTTGTTCTTTGCTTTTGTTTTTTATTTTTACATTGGTGTTTTTGGCAGAAAGACAAACTATCTTCACATTTTTATCCTTAAAAAGAGATAGAGCACAGTAAGATGCATTTTTAACAGATGGTTCTAAACCCTTACAATCATAATCCTACTGTAGGTTAAAGTTTTGAGGCATTTGATGAATGATCGTGCTTGTACACTGATTCAGTGATTTGGCATTTTGTCTGATACCAGCAGTCGTTGAAAGCACAGGTTCCTTTCCAGAGGCATTCAGGGTTAATTCCTGTTATCCTAGATTAGAATGTGTTTTCTCCCTTCAGCCTTTTCTGCTGTTTCTTCCCTCTCCCCAGGCTTTTTTTTTTAAATTCCTTTGTCCTATGCCTTGTGATTGTCCAAAGCCCTTCTTTCTGGTAGTCTACCACATTTGTGTTTCTCAAATGTTTTTCCAGTGAAGAAAAATAGTATGTATATAGTGAGTCTGTTAAATAAAAAGGCCAGAATAGAGAGTACATAGACACCCCAAATAGCAAGCAGAATTAGTGTTAGAGAAAATAAATTAGCCAAATAGAAGACAGACTCTGCGGAACATATTTAGAAAGCAAAAGAAGTGGTTAGAGACAAATATAAGGAAAGGATGATAATTAAGCATCAAATATATTTCAGAGAGAGTCAGCTTGCAAACAACATGGACTCTAGCAGAAGACAGGACAGATCAAAACTGATTATCAGAATTATAATGAAACTTTCTAGACTTGAACAGGAAAAAAAAAACAACCCAGCCCTAACACTGGAGATAGATAAGGCTTGCCACGTTTTGGATTCTAAGACATACTTTGGTCAAAGTTTTATATCTTACATTAAACTTCTAATTCTTTCTGCTTTTTTTTTTAATTCTTTATGCTTCTAATCAAGCAGTGGAGTGCAAACGATATATTAGCTTGTTGAGATTCACAATAAAAACTGTGTTTAGGGGCGCCTGGGTGGCTCAGATGGTTAAGCGTCTGCCTTCGGCCCAGGTCATGATCCCAGGGTCCTGGGATCGAGTCCCGCATCAGGCTCCCTGCTCCTTGGGAGCCTGCTTCTCCCTCTGCTTCTCTCTCTCTCTCTCTCTCTCTCTCTCTCTCCCTCTCTCTCTCCCTCTGTCTCTCATGAATAAATAAATAAATAAAATCTTTAAAAAAAAAAAAAACTGTGTTTAGATTTTGATTGGTTTTGGATTATATCCATGGATTAATATGGGAAAATTGGTATCTTATAATATTGAGGTTTCTAATACATGAATATGGTCTATTTCTCCATTTATTTGGGCTGGTTTAAATGTTTTTGGATTGCTGTATTTTTAGATATATTCTTACTTTCTGCTGCTGTTATAAATGTGTGTATGTTTCTTTTTTTTTTTAAGTTTTTTTATTTATTTGAGAGAGAGAATGAGAGATAGAGAGCACGAGAGGGAAGAGGGTCAGAGGGAGAAGCAGACTCCCCGCTGAGCAGGGAGCCCGATGCGGGACTTGATCCCGGGACTCCAGGATCATGACCTGAGCCGAAGGCAGTCGCTTAACCAACTGAGCCACCCAGGCATCCCTGTATGTTTCTAAATGATGTTTTCTTTTTGTTGCTATCCTTTAAAATGTATATGGAAGGGTGGAAAGCCAAGACAAGATATTTTGTAGGAGAAATACATAAGGCCTAAAATTTATGAAAAGATGCTTGACCTTATTAGTAATTAGGGAAATACAAATTAATATCATTGAGATTACCAAAATTAAGAGGTTTGCCAGTATCATGTGTTGGAGAGATTGTGAATCAACAGGAACTCTTGTACACCACTGAAAGAGTATCAGTTGGTCCAGCCACTTTGAAAAACAATTTAACTTTGTTGGAAAGTTGAATTTTGCATACTTTCTGACTCAGCATTTCTTTTCTTTCTTTCTTTCTTTCTCTCTTCCTTTCTTCCTTTCTTCCTTTCTTCCTTTCTTCCTTTCTTCCTTTCCTTCCTCCCTCCCTCCCTCCCTCCCTCCCTCCCTTTCTCCCTCCCTCCCTCAGAGCCCAATACAGGGCTTGATTTCATGACCCTGAGATCAAGACCTGAGCTGAGATCAGGAGTCGGACATTTAACGGACTGAGTCACCTGGGTCCACTGACTCAGCATTTCTAATCCTAGTTATATACCCTAGAAACACATAAACATGTGCACTAGAAGATATATGAGAATATTCACAGCAGCACAATTCATAATGGGAAAAAGAAATTTGGAAATAACCCAAATGTCCTTTGACAAAGAATGGAAAATTAAGTTGTGGCATAGTGATATAAAAATATTATACACCATTAAAAACACATGAACTACAGCTATACATTGGTTGCTTTCAGCGTAGTCAGGCTAGCTTTACAATGATTAGTGTCAAAAAATAAAGAATAAAACAACATTTACTCATTGGTTTAAAAAAAAAAAACAAAACACAACTTACTGAATTCCTACTATGTGCCAGACTGCATTTTGGGTGCTAAGGATTTAGTAGTGAACAAGGTGAACAAATTTCCTCTCCTCATGAAGCTTACATTTTAGTTTAGAGGGGGACAGATAAATAAGCAAAGCAGTATGTAATTTAATATGATTCATAAAAGCTGTGGAAAAAGATGAAGCAAGGTAAGAGGACATCATATAATTTGATGGAGTGTGTGTGTGTTTCTGCAGATTAAGGAAGGGTTTTTTGAAAACGTAACATTTGAAAAGAGTTGGATGTCCTATGGGAAAGAGTGTTACTACTTTCTGGGGGTAAAGTAGGAAGGAGCCTGGCATTTACAAGGAAGACCAAGAAGGCAGGTGAGTCTGATATAGAGTGAGCTGGGACTAGGGGAAGAGGGCAGGAGAGAAGTTCGAGGGCATAGACAAAATTCATATCATGTAGGGTCTTACAATTTTAGTAATAAGTTTAGGATTTTAAAAAATATGGAAGGTCATTGGAGAATTTGGGGCACAATGACATAATCTGACTCATGTTTAGAGCCTGAAGAACTGATTGTTGGGGACGGGGGTGGTGGTGGAGTTGGGAGGTGGACACAAAGGGCCCAGTTAGGAGGCTTTTGTTGAAGTGCAGACATTAGATGATGGTGGGGTAGACCAGAAGGGACATCAACAAATACAGAAGGAAGTGGCTAGTTTGGTGATATATTTGGGGGGTATAATTGAAAGGACTCAGTGTTAGATGAAATATATATGCGAGAGAAATCAATAAAGACTTCTAGCTTTCTCGTGGGAGTACCTATTTGGACAGTAATGCCATTTACTCACTGGGGAATACTGAAATATAAGCAAGTTGGGCCATAAGTTTGCCTGTGAGACACCCCAAGTACATGAGTGTGAAGCCCTCAGAAGGGAGGTCTGGAGTTCAAGGGGCAGAAATGTGAGATTCATCAGCATACAGATGGCATTCAAAACCTTGGAGTCCAAAGAGATCACTGAGGGGGTAGGTATAGATAGAGAAGAGGAACTAGGAAAGGAGACTACTGAGCAGTGGATGGGGGGAAAAGGGGAAAGTGCCAGGAGACATGGTGTCCAGGAACTCAAAAGAAGAAAATGGGTCAGTAGACATACTGTGTAATGGAAAAATGTATTTGCAATAGAAATTACAGATATCAGGTAAATATATTGCAAATGACTAAGTAAAAAGACTTGTGTAGAGAAATGCAAAAATGGTATGAATAGGCAGTTCACTGAAGGGTAAGTCCTAATGGCCAGTACACCTATGAATAGATGCTTAACCTCATCATTAATCAAGGAAATGCAAATTTAAAAGAGCAATAATGCCTAATGCTGTCAAAGATTGGAAGGGAGGTCATTTTCATACCTTAGTGGCAATGTGAATTATTACAGCCTTTTTTGAAAGCAGCCTGGCAATATCTATTAAAATGAAAAATATGTGTATGATCCAACAATTTCACTCCTAGAAATCTGTCTCCTGGAAATAGAAGCACCAGTGCATAAAAATCTAAGTATGTTTACCATAGCCTTTTTAAAGGGCAAATACACTAAAAATAGGGTAAATGCCCATCCTCAGGGAAAAGTTGAATAATTGTAGGTTATCCAGTCATTGGATTATTATGCAGCCGGTTGAAGTCAGGGACCTTTCATGATGCAGACAATTTTATAAAATATTCAGTGTGTGTACATGTGTGAAACACAGTAATCTCCCTCTTTCCAGAAAAACTTCTGCCTGTGTATACAACATTTGTATGTATATGAAGGTGGAGAAAAGCATAGTTCCAAATAATGCTTGTCTGGGCTAGGTAAATCTGAGGAAGCTTGTGGAGGTAAGCCTCTACTCATTCATTCACTCAATAAACAAATACACACATCTCTATTTAAAAAGAAAAAGGATCCCCAGGATAAAACAGCTTCTGTGATACATCCCATTTATGTAAAATATATATGTAATATATATAGGCATATATATATGTGAAAGATGTGAAAAGATAGTCACCAAAATTATTTTCCTTAAAATATAATTAACTTTTTTACAATAAAATGTTAAATTGGGGTGTACTTGTCACCATTTTTTTCTCCTTTCAATGCTGGTTCAAATGGAGAATCTTGATATTGACCAGATGAATTCCATTTTCAAAAGAATACTTTTTATTTTTTATTTTTGTAAGAATTTTTAAATAAATTTACAGGATTAGTACCATTTTATGCTCTTCACTAACTTCTATTTCAGCATTCATTTTCCTCTTGTTTTCTTAGGTTTCAGTCTTTAACCAGCCGTTTGCTTTGGGTATAAACTAAGAATAAAAATTAGAACAGATTAGCTGTCAAACCCACAAGTAGCTAGCTGTGTTGAGTTGAGTGATAAACCTCACTATGGTGATTAACATAATAAAAAAAACAACTCACTGAATATCTGAGTCATGAACAGTTATCTAATATTTACTGTACATATTTGTTCAGTAGGTATTAAGGGACTCTCATATTGTACAGTTTTAGAGAGAAAATATTTAAATTATATTTATTGATTTTTAAAATATGTATTGTATGCTTTTTTTTTTTTTTTAGTATAGTTGACACACAATGTTACATCAGTTTCAGGCGCACAACATAGTGATTTGACAACTCTGTACCTTATGGGGGGCTCACCACAGGTATAGCTACGACCTATCACCATATAGCTCTATTCCAGTATCATTGACTATATTCCCTGTGCAATACTTTTTATTCCCGTGACTTACTCATCCCACACCTGGAAGCCTGGACCTCCCACTCCCCTTCACCCATTTTGCCTGTCCCTGACTCCCCTTCCCTCTGGCAACCATCAGTTTGTTCTCCGTGTCTGTCGGTCTGATTCTGCTGTTTATTCATTTGTTTTTAAGATTCCACATGTATGTAAAATCATACAGTAATTGTTTTTCTCTTTCTTCACTTAGCATAATACCCTCTAGTCCATCTATGTTGTCACAAGTGGCAAGATCTCATTCTTTTTATGGCTGAGTAATATTCCGTTGTGCCTATATACTGTGCCTTTATCCATTCATCTATCAATATAGACACTTGAGTTGCTTCCATATCTTGGCTATTATAAATAATGCTGCAGCAAACACAGGGGTGCATATATCTTTTCAAGTTAGTGTTTTCATTTGCTTTGGGTAAATACCCAGTAGTGGAATTATTGGATCATATGGTAGTTCTTTTCTTAATTTTTTGAGGAACCTTCATATTGTTTTCAATATGAATGCACTAGTTTGCATTCTTACCAACAGTGAACAAGGGTTCCTTTTCCTTCACATCCTTGCCAACACTTGTTATGTCTTGTGTTTTTTTATTCTGGCCATTCTGACAGGTGTAAGTGTATTTATTGATTTTTAAATTGAAATTAAAATGGACCTCATGAGTGTCATTAATTATGTGAACTTCTAGAGCACTGTGGGAGCCTGTGGGTTGGGACACTACCATTTACAGAAGGTTGGGTCTAGCCTGGCTGATTTTCTCTTAAGTGTCATCTTCATGCATTACTTGGTGTTCATCCTGACAGGTCTCCCACCTTTGCTCCTTCTCTCTCTGATTTAACTGCTGTGTCTTCTTTGCTCATTTTACTTATCTGAAGCTTTGTTTTGCCTCTACTCTATGTTCAGAGCCATTTTGTGATGCTAGCATTGTTCCTGTCTCTTTGGATAAAGTCCTGTAACTATTCTGAGTCACTCTGCTAATGAAAAGCCCCCAGATCAGTTCTAGTCACAAAAGCAAACCAAGTTTAGTAATTAATATGGTCACTTCTCTGTAATAATTTAAAAGGTCAGACTTTATTTAAAGCCAAAATTTCACCCTTCTAAAGAAGTTTCTAACTCCTGAAGTAAGGTGGCCTACTACAGTGGGAAGGAGGAGCGGTCAACTAATTTTTTGACTTTACCTAACATACTGACTGCTCTTCCAGCATTCTTCAGCCCTTGGGGGATGAAGTGAGGTTGAAGGTGGCAGGAAAGTTCTTACTCAGCTATAACCGTTGTGAGCTGGTGTTGATGCTGTCTGGACTTGGCAAATGTTTAGAGCTGATTGTTTTTTTTTTTTAATTTTAATGATTTTCACTGGCATTTCTATCATGGATTATTTTTTCTGTTTTTAATGAATGAATCATTATTAAAATGTAAAATATTTTAATTTAAAATCTTAAGATTACAGATATCTGTACTCCTTACATTTCTATATATCTTATGTTTTTCACTAAATCTCCCCCTAATATTCTTTCTTTTTTAAAAAAATTTTTAGTGTTATGTTAATCACCATACATTACATCATTAGTTTGGATGTAGTGTTCCATGATTCATTGTTTGTGCATAACATCCAGTGCTCCATGCAGAACGTGCCCTCTTTAATACCCATCACCAGGCTAACTCATCCCATCACCCCGCTCCCCTCTAGAACCCTCAGTTTGTTTTTCAGAGTCCATCGTCTCTCATGGTTCGTCTCCCCCTCTGATTTCCCCCCCTTCATTCTTCCCCTCCTGCTATCTTCTTTTTTTTTTCTTAACATATATTACATTATTTGTTTCAGAGGTACAGATCTGTGATTCAACAGTCTTGCACAATTCACAGCACTCGCCATAACACATACCCTCCCCAATGTCTATCACCCAGCCACCCCCTCTCTCCCACCCCACCACCACTCTAGCAACCCTCGGTTTGTTTCCTGAGATTAAGAATTCCTCATATCAGTGAGGTCATAGGATACATGTCTTTCTCTGATTGACTTATTTCACTCAGCATAACACCCTCCAGTTCCATCCACGTCATTACAAATGGCAAGATCTCATTCCTTTTGATGGCTGCATAATATTCCATTGTGTATATATACCACTGCTTCTTTATCCATTCATCTGTCAGTGGACATCTTGGCTCTTTACACAGTTTGGCTGTTGTGGACATTGCTGCTATAAACATTGGGGTGCACACCCCTTCGGATCCCTACATTTGTATCTTTGGGGTAAATACCCAGTAGTGCAATTGCTGTATCGTATGGTAGCTCTATTTTCAACTGTTTGAGGAACCTCCATACTGTTTTCCAGAGTGGCTGCACCAGCTTGCATTCCCACCAACAGTGTAGGAGGGTTCCCCTTTCTCCGCATCCCCGCCAACATCTGTCGTTTCCTGACTTGTTAATTTTAGCCATTCCGACTGGTGTGAGGTGGTATCTCATTGAGGTTTTGATTTGGATTTCCCTGATGCCAAGCGATGTTGAGCACTTTTTCATGTGTCTGTTGGCCATTTGGATGTCTTCTTTGGAAAAATGTCTGTTCATGTCTTCTGCCCATTTCTTGATTGGATTATTTGTCCTTTGGGTGTTGAGTTTGATAAGTTCTTTATAGATTTTGGATACTAGCCCTTTATCTGATATGTCATTTGCAAATATTTTCTCCCATTCTGTTGGTTGTCTTTTGGTTTTGTGGACTGTTTCTTTTGCTGTGCAAAAGCTTTTTATCTTGATGAAGTCCCAGTAGTTCATTTCTGCCCTTGCTTCCTTTGCCTTTGGTGATGTTTCTAGGAAGAAGTTGCTGCGGCTGAGGTCGAAGAGGTTGCTGCCTGTGTTCTCCTTTAGGATTTTGATGGACTGCTGTCTTACGTTTAGGTCTTTCAACCCTTTGGAGTCTATTTTTGTGTGTGGTGTAAGGAAATGGTCCAGTTTCATTCTTCTGCATGTGGCTGTCCAATTTTCCCAACACCATTTGTTGAAGAGACTGTCTTTTTTCCATTGGACATTCTTTCCCGCTTTGTCAAAGATTAGTTGACCACAGAGTTGAGGGTCCATGTCTGGGCTCTCTATTCTGTTCCATTGATCTATGTGTCTGTTTTTGTGCCAGTACCATACTGTCTTGATGATGACAGCTTTGTAATAGAGCTGGAAGTCCGGAATTGTGATGCCGCCAGCTTTGCTTTTCTTTTTCAAGATTCCTCTGGCTATTCGGGGTCTCTTCTGGTTCCATACAAATTTTAGGATTATTTGTTCCATGTCTTTGAAAAAAGTGGATGGTATTTTGATGGGGATTGCATTGAATGTGTAGATTATAGAGCTGATTGTTTTGCTTATGAACTCTTTTGTAGTTTCTTCAGAGCCACCCAGTATTATCTTTAACCACATAACACATCTCTCCAAAACTTAGTGGCTTAAAACAACACATGTTTGTTATCTTACAATTTCTATGGATCAAGAATCTAGGCATGGCTTACCTGGATCCTCTACCTCTGTGTCTCTCACAAGATCAGAGTCATGTTAAGTCTTGACTAGGGGATAGATTTGCTTCCAACCTCACTCCATTAGTTGTTGGCAGGATTCAGTTCCCCATGCAGTAATGGCCTGATGGCCTCATTTCTTCATGAGCTATTGGCTAGAGCCTTCCCTCGGTACCTTGCCACATAGGCTTCTCCATAGAGCAACTCACAATATGGCAGCTGGCTTTGTTACAGCAAGAGGGGAAGAGTCAAAAAGATGGAAGCGACAGTCTTTTGTAACCCAATCTAGGAAGTTACATCCTATCACTTTTGCCATATTCCATTCGTTGAAAGAAAGTAACTAGATCTAACACACACTCAAGAAGAGAGGAGTACACAGGCCATGAATACCAGGAAATAAAAATCATTGGGAGCCATTTTAGAAGCAGCCCACTACCAGTATTTCTGGGATTATCTCATTTTCACTTTTCTTGATTTGGGCAATTGTATCTCTCTTCTGAGTAGTCATTTATAACTCCCTCCTCCTGGGGCACCCGGGTGGCTCAGTCGTTAAGTGTCTGCCTTCGGCTCAGGTCATGATCCCAGGTTCCTGGGATCGAGCCCCGCATTGGGCTCCCTGCTCAACTGGAAGCCTACTTCTCCCTCCCCTACTCCCCTTGCTTGTGTTCCCGCTCTCACTGTCTCTATCTCTGTCAAATAAATAAATAAATCTTAAAAAAAAAGTCGTAACTCCCTCCTCCTTGGACATCTCCTTGGACATCTTTCTGCTTGGTCCCCTTACCTCCGGGTGGCCCTCTTGAACAAGATTTAAGACAACCCCATACCATCAATCTTTAGCTAATGGTGCATAGAAAACTTGCATCCTTTACCACAAGAGAATTTGAGAATACAAGACAATCCCAGTATAATTATCACCCATTTCAGTCTGCTGCCAGAGCAACTACCAGAAAATCTGTACTCTTTCTCAATATTTCTCAGTCTTGAGTCAATCACTGGTCTTCTGTGACTCCCTAGCTCTAGAAAACATGCCATAAGCTCTTCCAAGTGGTCTTGTTGAACCTTTTTTTCCCTAGATCAAGGTACTTGGAGAAAGAAGGACCTTTTATCAGCTCTCTATACCTCCAACTTTTTTTTTTTTTGCTAGAGCTAAAGTAACAAGGAGTTTTTTCTTTTTTTTTTTTTTAAGATTTTTTTAATTTATTTGAGAGCAAGAGAGCACGAGCAGGGGGGAGGAACAGAGGGAGAGGGAGAAGCATACTCCCTGCTGAGCAGGGAACCCGATGTGGGGCTCAATCCCAAGACCCTGATATGACCTGAGCCAAAGGCTTAGTCGATTGAACCACCCAGGCACCCCTACAAGGAGTCTTGACCACATTCTTGGATCTGCAGCTGAAACTGACACTCGAGTAGTTCATGTTGACATCCTGTTCCATCTGCTGTTTCCTTTCTTCCTAATCCTTTGAAGGCATTTGCTCTGGGTGGTTGCCTATAGTCATTGTAACAAGAAAAATGATTACCAATTTATTAAATCAAACAGTGGAACATAATAGAGAAGAGATGGGAGAAAGATTAATAATGAGAAAGGGAAGGGAAGAAGATAGGAGAAAGCACTAGACACCTTATTTGGTTTCAGATTAGAATAAATAGGTAAATATTGTCTTAATGTTATTGTGTAATTACTATTGTTTTAATAGTATTGAAATATTTGAGGCACTTGTAGAATTAAAATTGAGATATTTGAGTTTAATTCATAGAATAAAGGAAAACACAAAGAAAAGAAGCATAAAAAACCAACCATTATATTGGAAGCATAAATGTTCTCTATTTAGACCCATAAATAAAATCCAACAATATAATGTTTGTAAGAGACTGACCTAACACAAAATAGTGGGAGGTAAAAATTACTCCCAAATTGGAAAGATCTATTTATCAGACCTGAATAAGACAGAGAGATGACAGTAATTTATATCAGATAAAATAGAACTTAAGGGGGGAAAAAAAGCAGACCGTGCATGTCATATTATATTGACAGCAATAAAGTCCAATGAAATTGACACCAAAAATAAAAGATGTACCCAAATTGGCACAAGTCTTGTGAATTGGACTTACAAGCATCCAAATTTAGTTTTACATGATTATCTTTAAGTTTTTTGGTGGGGGAGGCAGGGTTTGGAAGAGCTGGGTAAAGCAATAAATTCTGTTTGTATTAAAACATACCATATAAAATTTTGTGTATAATTACGGAAGTTTTGCCGGTGGAGGACCAGCTAAGAATCCTTGCGGGGGAAATGGGAAAGGCAAGGCTAAAGTTCTGCATATATAGTTTCCTAGGAATTCAAACCAGGCTTAGAACTGGAGGCTCGTGCCAAGCCCCCTTTGCGGTGGGAAAAGATGCTCTTTCTGTCCAATCAGACAAGGTTCTCATGGTTTTAAAGAAGTCATCCTCAGCTAACATAGATGGAAGAATCTGAGAAGTTGAATTGTGCAGCCGGTCCTCACCTAATAAAAATTCCATTCTGCAGGTTTTTTTTTTTTAATCAGACTTTCGGGGGCAAGCCCTAAGCATTTATACTTTTATTGATTTAGTTTTTAAAAATAATGTTCTGGTTTGTTTTTAATTTCATTCCTCCTACTCTGATGTCACTAGCATTGATAGTTGGCAGTATACCCTTCCTAATGTTTTCTTATGCTTATGTAAGTGTTTGTATATATAGAGATACACACACATACACGCACACACACACACACACACTCATAATTTGATGCAGTTAACATTTTCTAGTCTGCAGCTTGCTCTGTTTACTTGTCCTTGATAATACTACTAGCTTTCCAAGTCAATACATATAGATCTTGGCTATGGATAGAATTAGCATGGCTGCAGCGTAATTCAGTTAATCATTCCTATACTGATGGCCCATTAGTTGTTTCTTCTTTTGGCAGGAGAACTTCGGTGAACATCTTGGTTTGTTTATCTTTACATGCTCAAGCGCTTCTATAGAATAGACTGGTTCCTAGAAGTAGAATTGTTAGGCATGTGGCATGTATGTTTTTAATTTTATAGTATATGAAATCATATCCACTTCTTAAATGTAGCAGTTTATGTTTCATTTATGTAATCGTTTATGTGGGTGCTGATTTCCCTAAACTTAGAGTTAAGCATGTTTCTAGCTTAAGAAAATAATTCATTAAAACCACAAAAGTGATACAAGGGAAAATATGAGAAAATTTTTTTGTAGTCTTGGAATAGGAAAGGCCTTTTAAGCAAGATACAAACCCATAAGCCTTAAATAAAAAGATTAATAGCTTTTCCTATTAAAAAATTAAGAATTTCTGCTGGCCAAAAAAAATGTTGAAGATGAAATCAAGACAAATGATAAATGGCTAAAAAACACGTGTAGCATATGATAGAAAGGGCTGAGATACAGATATACACAAAATGAGCTTTTACATAAAAGGTCAATAACAAAAGACCAACAACCCGGTAGAAGCATGAGTATTGGATGTGAAAAAGCAGCTTATAGAAAACATAATACAAATAACTCTTAACATATGAAAAGATGTTCATCGTCATCTATAGTTAAGAAAGTGCAAATTAAAACACCATTTTTCACATAGCAAGTTGAGATAAGATGTATTGCTAATCCCCATTATTAGTGAAGATACAGGAATATGGGACTCAGGGGTGGAAGTGTAGTTGGTACAATCTCTGTGACATTTTTGTGGTTTTAAAAAATTCTTTTTGGACTGTTTTTAGCTAAAGTATGTACACAGTTTTACAAATCAACCTTTGCTTATAATGAAGTACAACATTCTCCTTTCTCATCTTAACTCATTGACTAGACAGTGTCTGTTGACTTTCTATCTTAAGAGACAAGGATATAACCAACTTGCTCTACTACCCTCATATTCTCTCCTCCTACCTATTTTTACCAAAGTATTATGAAAATTTTGAAAAATACAGAAAAGTTAAAATATAAAGTGAACACCATATACCCACCACCTGGATTCTACAATTAACATTTCCCTAGGTTTGTTTTATCACACTCTGTCCTAACAATCTCTATCCATCCATCAATCCACTTTATTTTTTATGTATTTTAAATTAATTTGCATAGAATTTCATCCTGTACACTTGAGCATGCATATAATTAACTGGAATTTAACATTTATTTCCATTTTTGAGGAAAGTTGATACACAGTGAATACATAAATCTTAAGTGTTTCATATGATGAGTTATGACACAATTATACACCTGTGTAACCCAAACCCCATCAGTATATGTGGTATTACCATCACCTCAGAAAATTTTCTCATGCTTCTTCCCAGTCACTCACCACCCCTAAGTCCCCCAAAAGTTACAATGTTCAGATTTGTTTCACCATAAAGTAGCTTTTCCTTCTGTAGGACTTCATATAAATGGAATCATGCAGTATTCCACTATTACTCCTTTATGTAAGACTTCTGTCATTTAGCATGTTTTTAAGATTCATCCATGCTATTGTATGATTATCACTACATATTTTTATAAATATTTTATTTTTTATTTTTTCTTTAAATTTTTTATTGTTATGTTAATCATCATACATTACATCATTAGTTTTTGATGTAGTGTTCCATGATTCATTCTTTCTGTATAACACCCACTGCTCCACGCAGAACGTGCCCTCTTCAATACCCATCACCAGGCTAACCCATCCCATCACCCCTCTCCCCTCTAGAACCCTCAGTTTGTTTTTCAGAGTCCATCGTCTCTCATGGTTCGTCTCCCCCTCTGATTTCCCCCCCTTCATTCTTCCCCTCCTGCTATCTTTTTTTTTTCTTAACAAATATTGCATTATTTGTTTCAGAGGTACAGATCTGTGATTCAACAGTCTTGCACAATTCACAGCACTCACCATAGCACATATGCTCCCCAATGTCTATCACCCAGCCACCCCATCCCTCCCACCCCACCACCACTCTAGCAACCCTCAGTTTGTTTCCTGAGATTAAGAATTCCTCATATCAGTGAGGTCATATGATACATGTCTTTCTCTGATTGACTTATTTCACTCAGCATAACACCCTCCTGTTCCATCCATGTCATTGCAAATGGCAAGATCTCATTCCTTTTGATGGCTCTATAATACTCCATTGTATATATATACCACATCTTCTTTATCCATTCATCTGTCGATGGACATCTTGGCTCTTTCCACAGTTTGGCTATTGTGGACACTGCTGCTATAAACATTGGGGTGCACGTACCCCTTCGGATCACTACATTTGTATCTTTGGGGTAAATACCCCGTAGTGTAATTGCTGGATCGTATGGTAACTCTATTTTCAACTTTTTGAGGAACCTCCATACTGTTTTCCAGAGTGGTTGCACCAGCTTGCATTCCCACCAACAGTGTAGGAAAGTTCCCCTTTCTCCGCATCCCCGCCAACATCTGTCGTTTCCTGACTTGTTAATTTTAGCCATTTTGACTGGTGTGAGGTGGTATCTCACTGAGGTTTTGATTTGGATTGATGCCAAGCAATGTTGAGCACTTTTTCATGCGTCTGTTGGCCATTTGGGTGTCTTCTTTGGAAAAATGTCTGTTCATGTCTTCTGCCCATTTCTTGATTGGATTATTTGTCCTTTGGGTGTTGAGTTTGATAAGTTCTTTATAGATTTTGGATACTAGCCCTTTATCTGATATGTCATTTGCAAATATTTTCTCCCATTCTGTTGGTTGTCTTTTGGTTTTGTGGACTGTTTCTTTTGCTGTGCAAAAGCTTTTTATCTTGATGAAGTCCCAATAGTTCATTTCTGCCCTTGCTTCTTTTGCCTTTGGTGATGTTTCTAGGAAGAAGTTGCTGCGACTGAGGTCAAAGAGGTTGCTGCCTGTGCTCTCCTGTCTCACATTTAGGTCTTTCAACCATTTGGAGTCTATTTTTGTGTGTGGTGTAAGGAAATGGTCCAGTTTCATTCTTCTGCATGTGGCTGTCCAATTTTCCCAACACCATTTGTTGAAGAGACTGTCTTTTTTCCATTGGACATTCTTTCCTGCTTTGTCAAAGATTAGTTGACCACAGAGTTGAGGGTCCATGTCTGGGCTCTCTATTCTGTTCCATTGATCTATGTGTCTGTTTTTGTGCCAGTACCATACTGTCTTGATGATGACAGCTTTGTAATAGAGCTGGAAGTCCGGAATTGTGATGCCGCCAGCTTTGCTTTTCTTTTTCAAGATTCCTCTGGCTATTCGGGGTCTCTTCTGGTTCCATACAAATTTTAGGATTATTTGTTCCATGTCTTTGAAAAAAGTGGATGGTATTTTGATGGGGATTGCATTGAATGTGTAGATTGCTCTGGGTAGCATTGACATCTTCACAATGTTTGTTCTTCCAATCCATGAGCATGGAACGTTTTTCCATTTCTTTGTGTCTTCCTCAATTTCTTTCATGAATATTTTACAGTTTTTTGAGTACAGATCCTTTGCCTCTTTGGTTAGATTTATTCCTAGGTATCTTATGGTTTGAGGTGCAATTGTGAATGGGATCGACTCCTTAATTTGTCTCTCTTCTGTCTTGTTGTTGGTGTATAGGAATGCCACTGATTTCTGTGCATTGATTTTATATCCTGCCACTTTACTGAATTCCTGTATGAGTTCTAGCAGTTTTGGGGTGGAGTCTTTTGGGGTGGAGTCTTTTATGATACATAAAGTATCATATCATCTGCAAACAGTGAGAGTTTGACTTCTTCTTTGCCGATTTGGATGCCTTTGATTTCTTTTTGTTGTCTAATTGCTGTGGCTAGGACTTCTAATACTATGTTGAATAGCAGTGGTGATAGTGGACATCCCTGCCGCCTTCCTGACCTTAGGGGGAAAGCTCTCAGTTTTTCTCCATTGAGAATGATATTCACTGTAGGTTTTTCATAGATGGCTTTTATGATATTGAGGTATGTACCCTCTATCCCTACACTCTGAAGAGTTTTGATCAAGAAAGGATGCTGTACTTTGTCAAATGCTTTTTCTGCATCTGTTGAGAGGATAATATAATTCTTGTTATTTCTTTTGTTAATGTATCATATCACGTTGATTGATTTGCGGATGTTGAACCAACCTTGCAGCCCAGGGATAAATCCCACTTGGTCGTGGTGAATAATCCTTTTAATGTACTGTTGGATCCTATTGGCTAGTATTTTGGTGAGAATTTTTGCATCTGTGTTCCTCAAGGATATTGGTCTGTCATTCTCCTTTTTGTTGGGATCTTTGTCTGGTTTGGGGATCAGGGTAATGGTGGCCTCATAAAACGAGTTTGGAAGTTTTCCTTCCATTTCTATTTTTTGGAACAGTTTCAGAAGAATAGGTATTAAATCTTCTTTAAATGTTTGGTAGAATTCCCCTGGGAAGCCATCTGGCCCTGGGCTTTTGTTGGGAGATTTTTGATGCTGGCTTCAATTTCCTTAGTGGTTATAGGTCTGTTCAGGTTTTCTATTTCTTCCTGGTTCAGTTTTGCTAGTTGATACATCTCTAGGAATGCATCCATTTCTTCCAGGTTATCTAATTTGCTAGCATAGAGTTGCTCATAATATGTTCTTATAATTGTTTGTATTTCTTTGGTGTTGGTTGTGATCTCTCCTCTTTCATTCATGATTTTGTTGATTTGGGTCATTTCTCTTTTCTTTTTGATGAGTCTGGCCAGGGGTTTATCAATCCTCTTAATTCTTTCAAAGAACCAGCTCCTAGTTTTGTTGATCTGTTCTGTTCTTTTGGTTTCTATTTCGTTGATTTCTGCTCTGATCTTTATTATTTGTCTTCTGCTGGGTTTAGGCTTTATTTGCTGTTTTTTCTCTAGCTCCTTTAGGTGTAGGGTTAGGTTGTCTATTTGAGACCTTTCTTGTTTCTTGAGAAAAGCTTGTATTGCTATATACTTTCCTCTTAGGACTGCCTTTGATGCATCCCAAAGATTCTGAACAGTTGTGTTTTCATTTTCATTGGTTTCCATGAATTTTTTTAATTCTTCTTTAATTTCCTGGTTGACCCATTCATTCTTTAGTAGGATGCTCTTTAGCCTCCATGTATTTGAGTTCTTTCCGACTTTCCTCTTGTGATTGAGTTCTAGTTTCAAAGCATTGTGGTCTGAAAATATGCAGGGAATAATCCCAGTCTTTTGGTACTGGTTGAGACCTGATTTGTGACCTAGGATGTGATCAATTCTGGAGAATGTTCATGGGCACTAGAGAAGAATGTATATTCCATTGCTTTGGGATGGAATGTTCTGAATATGTCTGTGAAGTCCATTTGGTCCAGTGTGTCATTTAAAGTCTTTATTTCCTTGATCTTTTCCTTAGATGATCTGTCCATTTCAGTCATGGGGGTGTTAAAGTCCCCCACTATTATTGTGTTGTTGTCAATGTGTTTCTTTTCCTTTGTTATTAATTGCCTTATGTAATTGGCTGCTCCCATGTTCGGGGCATAGATATTTACAATTGTTAGATCTTCTTGTTGGATAGACCCTTTAAGTAGGATATAGTGTCCTTCCTCATCTCTTATTACAGTCTTCGGTTTAAAATCTAATTTGTTTGATATAAGGATTGCCCCCCCAGCTTTCTTTTGGTGTCCATTAGCATGGTAAATGGTTTTCCATCCCCTCACTTTCAATGTGGGGGTGTCTTTGGGTCTAAAATGAGTCTCTTGCAGACAACATATTGATGGGTCTTGTTTTTTAATCCAATCTGATAGCCTGTGTCTTGATTGGGGCATTTAGCCCATTTACATTCAGGGTAACTATTGAAAGATATGAATTTAGTGCTATTGTATTGCCTGTAAGGTGACTGTTACTGTATATTGTCTGTGTTCCTTTCTGATCTATGCTGCTTTTAGGCTCTCTCTTTGCTTAGAGGACCCCTTTCAATCTTTCTTGTAGGGCTGGTTTCGTGTTTGCACATTCCTTTAGTTTTTGTTTGTCCTGGAAGTTTTTGATCTCTCCTATTTTCAATGACAGCCTAGATGGGTATAGTATTCTTGGCTGCATATTTGTCTCGTTTAGTGCTCTGAATACATCATCCAGTTCTTTCTGGCCTGCCAGGTCTCTGTGGATAGGTCTGTTGCCAATCTAATGTTTCTACCATTATAGGTTACATATCTCTTCTCCCAAGCTGCTTTCAGGATTTTCTCTTTGTCTCTGAGACTTGTAAGTTTTACTATTAGATGTCGGGGTGTTGACCTATTTTTATTGATTTTGAGAGGGGTTCTCTGTGCCTCCTGGATTTTGATGCCTGTTTCCTTCCCCACATTAGGGAAGTTCTCTGTTATAATTTGCTCCAATATACCTTCTGCCCCTCTCTCTCTTTCTTCTTCTGGGATCCCAATTATTCTAATGTTGTTTCGTCTTATGGTATCACTTATCTTTCGAATTCTGCCCTCGTGATCCAGTAGTTGTTTATCTCTCTTTTTCTCAGCTTCTTTATTTTCCATCATTCGGTCTTCTATATCGCTGATTCTCTCTTCTGCCTCATTTATCCTAGCAGTTAGTGCCCCCATTTTTTATTGCACCTCATAAATAGCCTTTTTGATTTCGACTTGGTTAGATTTTAGTTCTTTTATTTCTCCAGTAAGGGTTTCTCTAATAACTTCCATGCTTTTTTCAAGCCCAGTTAGTATCTTTAAAATCATGATTCTGAACTCTAGGTCTGACATCGTTCTAATGTCTGTATTGAGTAGGTCCCTGGCAGACGGTACTACCTCTTGTTCTTTTTGTTGAGGTGATTTTTTCCGTCTTGTCATTTTGTCCAGAGGAGAATAGATGAATGAGAGAACAAAATGCTAACAGGGTAACAACGTCCCCAGAAAATATACTCTAAACAAATCAGAAAAGACCTGAAATCAGGGGAAAAGAAAGGGAAAGAAAGAAAAAAGAAAGAGAAAAAAAAAAGAAAAAGCAAAAGATTAAAAACAAAGGAAAACAGAACAAAACAAAAAAAAAACAGAATATGATCAAATATGATCAGGCTGGTGCATAGATCAATGCCACACACTAGATTTTGGGTGTATTTTGGTTTTTTAGAAGAAAGTCCCTCCCAAAATTTTAAAGAAAGAAGGACTTATATATGTACAAAATAAGGGTTGATACGATGAAGGGATGGAATATGAATGTAAAGATGAAAATTATAAAAAATTTTATAAAAGGAATTGATAAGAAGTTGTTTGAAAAAAGAAAGAAGAGGATTTAAAAACAGGGGGGAGAGAATGTGATCAGGCATTAGACTAGAACAAAGCCATACACTAGAGATTTAGGGTATATTTTGATCTGTTAGAAGAAACTGTATCTCAAAATTTTAGAACAACTTAAATATATATGCCAAAAATAAGGGTAACTACTCTGAAGGGATAGAATATGACCCTAAAAACGAAAAATAAAAATGTTTTTTTTAAAAAGGGATTGGGGCGCCTGGGTGGCTCAGTTGGTTAAGCGACTTGCCTTCGGCTCAGGTCATGATCCCAGGGTCCTGGGATCGAGCCCCGCATTGGCCTCCCTGCTCAGCCAGAAGCCTGCTCCTCCCTCTCCCACTCCCCCTGCTTGTGTTCCCTCTCACGCTGTCTCTCTCTCTCTGTCACATAAATAAATAAAATCTTTAAAAAATAATATAAAAAATTAAAAAGGGATTGATAAGATGTTGGTTGAAAAAGGGAAAAAGAAAAATTCGAAAAAAGAAAAAAGACAGTTAAAAAAATTATCTTTGAAAGACTAAAGAATCATGGTAAAAAAGCCGTGAATTCTATGTGCAGTATTCCCCTAATGCTGGAGTTCTCCCGTTCTCATTGATCGGTAAACTTGGTCTTGGCCGGCTGTTCTTGCGGATCTTCTGGGGGAGGGACCTGTTGCCATGGTTCTCAGATGTCTTTGCTGGAGGCGGAACTGCCCCGCTCTTGTCGGTCCGGCTGAGTAATCTGCTGGGGTTGCTCTCAGAAGCTTTTGTTCCCTGCAAGCATTCCGTAAAGCTGTGGAGTGAAAATGGCGGCCTCCCAATTTCCCCCCTGGAGGAGCTGAGAAGTCGGGGCCCCGCTCCTCAGTGCACCCCCAGAGAAAATCAATCAGTCACTCCCGTCTCTCTGGTCTCCGGCTGCACTCCGTGCTCCCCCGGCCTGTGACCGAGCGTTTCTATCTCTGGCACCTGACCCTGTGTGGAGTCTCCAAACCCAGCAGATCCCTGCGGTGCGTTCCTGCGCCGCTCCTCCTGGGGGAGGAAGGGGAGTCTCCCCGGATCTGCCGCTTGTTGGGTCCCTGCTGGAGGAGCAGTGGCCCCACTGTCACCGATGACAGTTTATGGCAACTCTGAGCTGAGAGGCCATGCCTCGGCTCGGTCTCTGCCGCCGGCTTCCCCGCTCCGATACCCGGGAGCTCTGCCGCACTCAGGCTCCCCCGGTCTTCCTGTGACCCCGAGAGTCCTGAGACCACCCTGTCCCGCGAGCGTACCACCCCCTGCCTAGCCACTGGAGCCAGGTCCCTCAGTGGAGCGGTCTTTTAAAAGTTACGATTTTGTGCTCTGGGGCTCTATCACTTGCCAGAAGCGGCCGATGGAGGTCCCCTCCCCTGCCATCTGTCCTCCTGAGTATCGCCTCGGATTCACTTCTCCGAACGTCCTACCTTCCAGAAAGTGGTCGCTTTTCTATTCAGAGTTGTTGCTATTCTTTTCTTCGATTTCCTGTTGAGTTTGTAGGTGTTCCGAATGGTTTGATCCCTATCCAGCTGAATTCCTGAGACCAGACAAAATCCGGTCTCCTACTCCTCCGCCATCTTGCTCTGCCCCCTCACTGCATCTTTTTATAGTTGAATATTATTCCCTTGTTTGAGTATACCACAGTTTGTTTAGCCACTCATGCTGATGAATGCCTGGGCTGTTTTCAGACTTGGACTATTTTGAATAAAGCTGCTGTTGTACATCCTTGTACAAATCTTTGTGTGGACATATGCTTTCATTTCTTTTGGGTCAATGCATAGAGTATTGTGACAGTTTGGTATGTTAAAAGATGATCACAATAGATACCACTTCATAGTGAATAGAATGGCTGAAACTGGAAAGGCTGGCCATACCAAATGTTGGTTAGGATGTAGAGCAAGTGGAGCTCTCATATGTTGTTTGAAAGAACAATATGACACAATAACCACTTTGGAAAATAGTCTGGCAGTTTCTTACAAAGTTAAACGCCTACCTGTGCTTTACCCTGTAATCGTGCTCCTGGGTATTTATCCAAGAGAAGTGAAAGCATATATTAAAAAAAAAAAAAAGTGCAAGACTGTTTATAGCAGTTTCATTCACAGTAGCCAAGCCTGGAAAGAATACAAATGTACATCAGTATATCCATAGGTGAATGGATATAGTGGAAGACTAGTTGGCAGTATAAAAGAATAAACTACTTATATAATATGAAATCCTCTCAAAAACACATTGAATGGGTTCCTGGGTGGTGCAGTTGGTTAAGCGGCCAACTCTTGTTCTGGGTCAGGTCATGATCTCAAGGTCATGGGATCAAGCCCTGTGTTGGGCTCCAAGCTCAATATGGAGTCCACTTGAGTCTCTCTCCCTCTCCCTCTGTGTCTCCCACTTATACTCTCTCATCTCTCTCTCAAAAATAAATAGATAATTTTTTTAAAGATTTTATTTATTTATTTTGACAGAGACAGAGTGAGAGAGAGAACACAAGCAGAGGGGATGGGAGAGGGAGAAGCAGGCTCTCCGCTGAGCAGGGAGCCTGATGTGGGGCTCGATCCCAGGACCCTGGGATCACGACCTGAGCCGAAGGCAGACGCTTAACGACTGAGCCACCCAGGCGCCCCTAAATAGATAAATCTTAAAAAAAAAAAAAAAAAACACTACACATTGAGCAAAAGAGGCCAATAACCAAAGACTCCTTCCTTTTTTTTATTTCTTCTTCCCCTCTTTTTTTTTTTTTTTTTTTAATTTTAAGTTTGGGAACAGGCAAAACTGTTCTTTGGTGACAGAAATCAGGAAAAGTGGTTGCCTTTGGTGGGCGTGATATAATAGGGAGTATGAGGAAACTTCCTGAGATGACTTAAATGTTACATATTTGATTAGGTTGGGTTATATGGGTTTTTGATGTATCAAATTCTTATTCATTTAAGATTGATATATTTCACTATATATAAATTTTTACCTCAATAAAAGTGAAAATAAACCCTAAAAACAAGTGTATTTTATACCTCTTTAAAATTGAACCCATGTAGATAGTTGCTTAGAAGACTCTGACTGAGGGAGAGTTGAGGGAATATACCAAATTTTTAGATATTTCAATTTAAAATGTGACTTCTGAAATAAAAAAAAAAAAGACCTGGAGAAATTTTTTAAAAAAGCGGGGGGATACCTGGGTGGCTCAGTTGGTTAAGCCAACTGACCTTTGGCTCAGGTCATGATCCCAGGGTCCTGGGATCAAGCCCCGTGTCAGGCTCCCTGTTCAATGGGGAGTCTGCTTCTCCCTCTCCCCCCTGCTGATTCTCTCTCTCTCTCTCTCTCTCTCTCTTTCAAATAAATAAATAAAATCTTTGAAAAAAAAAAAAGAGGACCTGGAAGTTTAAATGAAGATCTTCTACGACGATCATAAACCAAATCCCTTAGTTTTTACAACCTGAGTTTTTCCAGTTGTCAGAGACTGGCTCTCCCTAAGGTATACCCTGAGGATGAGGGGTGAGATAATGCCCAGCATATGCTCCTCCAGAGTCAGTAGTACTAATGAGGGACTGCAATAAGTCATCTCGCCTGTCCCCTACATAGAGCCTACCACAAGGTTAAAATCACTGCATTCTAAGTATATCTCAACCTCTCAAAGTTATTTATAATTCTTTTAAAGATAAAATTGTCAAGGTTTCTGAAAGTTTTGTGGAGTAAAAACAAAATGTTTTTATGAAATTGCTCTATCAACGAACAGGTGATGGTTTTTATGTACTTAAAGATATTAGGGACTAGTTTTCTAGAGATTTTTTGAATTGTTATTTTGGAAACTATTTCCATATAGTCATGCTTGTGATTCTTTGACAGAGTATTATTTTCAAATATTAAATTGATGAATAACCTATTAAGCCAAATATAGTCACATTTTTAGAATTCTTTCCCCTTTATCTTGTGTATATTTCCTTTTTCCATAACGTGCTTTCCTCTTCTTACCCTGCAGTAAATCTGTTGACTCATTTGTGTGGAACTCTTTATCTAAAGCCATTTTTATAACAACATCACAAGCTTTTTTTTCCCTCTGTAATTTAACTTCACTTTATACACTTTGGTAGCTAAAATAGTGTATTTTTCTCTGTATTCTTTTCAATATTCTTTTCAGCTAGCCCCCCAAATCCTTATTGGCATACTCAAAAGATACAAGTTTGCTTGTCATTCTTGTTTTTTTTAAGCATAGAGACTCCTTTATACTATAACCCCAGAATAGTTTTTCTTAGTAATCTGTTATTGAAAGTATTCCATGATATGCTTTATCTTCTCCATCATAGTTGGGATCACTCATTCTCTCCATGTGTGAGCGTAGGCTTCTTCAGGTCCTAAGTCAATAAGGAAATCTTGATCCTCAAGTAATATTTATTATGTACCTACCATGTGTCAGGTTTAGTCAGTCAGGCTGCTATGGTGAAGAACACGTTTCCCCTGCACAGAGATTATATTCTTTTTTTTTTTTTTTTAAGATTTTATTTATTTATTTGTCAGAGAGAGAGACAGCGAGAGAGGAAACACAGGCAGGGGGAGTGGGAGAGGGAGAAGCAGGCTTCCCGCTGAGCAAGGAGCCTGATGCAGGACCTGATCCCAGGACCCTGAGATCATGACCTGAGCCTCAGGCAGACGCTTAACCGACACCCAGGCGTCCCAGGGATTATATTCTTATGTGAAGAGGCAAACAAAATACTCAATGTCAGGAAAATGTTCAGAATAAAAACAAAAGAAGAATGAGGAAATAGAGAATGACATGGGAAGAGGTGCTATTTTTTTTTTAAGATTTATTTATTTGTCAGAGAGAGTGAGCACAAGCAGGGGGAGTGGCGGAGGGAGAAGCAGGCTCCCTGCTGAGCAAGGAGCCCGATGCGGGAGTCAATCCTAGGACCCTCGAAGGTAGACGCTTAACCACCCAGGCGTCCCAAAGGGGTGCTATTTTTTTTTAAGGATTTTTTTTTTTAAGATTTTTATTTATTTATTTGACAGAGACACAGCAAGAGAGGGAGCACAAGCAGGGGGAGTGAGAGGGAGAAGCAGGCCTCCCGCAGAGTAGGGAGCCAGATGCGGGGCTCGATCCCAGGACCCTGGGATCATGACCTGAGCTGAAGGCAGACGCTTAACGACTGAGCCACCCAGGCGCCCCAACAGGTGCTATTTTTAAATGGGTTGTAAGGAAGTACCTCTCTGATGAGGTACTATTTGAGCAAAGATTTGAACAAAGTAAGGGAATGGGCCAAGGGCATTTCTCAGAGGAAAGGCATTGCTAAAGGAGGAAGTTTGGGTATCTTTGCCTACCCTTCTGGCTCTTAGGACTCCTCACCCTCCACTGCACCCTCACCCCCAACTACTGTATGGACTACAATGAATGAAACCATAACCACGTATAAATTTGAGCTGCAGTGTAGAACCCCTTATCCCCCAGGATCCTGATTAGATTCCCCTGATGTTGGTGCCTGTATTTTCATACCCTTCTATTCACCCTATTGCTGAGAGAGGGATTCCCACCATATGGTTATGGGAATGCCTCAACACACATCACTGGACAGATGAGATAGACCACATCTTATTAATTACATAAACTCACATCCTGGAGGAAGAGGAAACCATGTGCCATACAGAGCCATGTGGGGGTTGCACTGAGGAACAGAGTGAACAGCCAGGGGTAGTGGAGGTAGGCTTTGTAGTATCAAGAGAATGGGTATCCCACAGAAGAATGTGGTTGGCTTGTTTGAATAATTTGAAGGGCTGGCAACAACATTCTGGTTTTGTGTGAATAAATATTTGACATTAATGGATTTATAAACTCACCCTTTTTAATCTCACGAATAAGTCATAAAAACTGAGCCAGCTATATCAAAAAGACTAACAAGTGTTGGCAAGGATGTAGAAAAAAGGGAACACTCATACCCTGTTGTGGGAATGTAAATTGATGCGGTCACTATGGAAAACAGGAGGTTCCTCAAAAAACTAAAAATAGAAATACTATACAATCCAGCAATTCCACTGCTGGGTATTTGTTCAAAGAAAATGAAAATATCAATTTGTAGAGATACATGCATCCCGGTTTATTGTAGCATCATTTGTAATAGCCAAGATATGGAAGTAACCCAAGTGTATGTCAGTAGATGATTGGCTAAAGAAGATGTGGTGTATGTATGGAGTGGAATATTACTCGCCCACAAAAAAGGATGAAACCTTGCCATTTGTGACAACATGGATAGATCTAGAGGGTTTTATGATAAGTGAAATAAGTCAGATGGAGAAAGACAAATACCATATGATTTCACTTGTATGTGGAATCTGAAAAACAAATGAGCAAACAAAACCCAGAAACTTATAAAATTGAAAAACAACATAGAGGAAACTGTTGGTTACGAGAGTGGGGAGGGGCAGGCAGAACAGGTGAAGAGGACCAAGAGGTACACACTTAGTGACAAGTTGTGAGATGTAAGGTACCAGGTGTTGAGTCACTAACGTGGTCACTTCGTATGGTGACAGATGATGACTTACTGGGGGGATCATTCCATAATACATAACAGTGTTGAATGGATATGATATACATGTGAAACTAATAGGATATTGTATGTCAGTTATAGTTCAATTAAAAAAAAAACTAAACCAGCTTTGGCAACATTTTAGTATTTCATTGCATATTTTTAGACTATTTGTAGTTAATACAGTTCAAAGCAAGTAAGCTTTCCTTTCTACAAACCTAGTTTTCAGTATTCATTGAATATTGGGTTTTATCCTTCTTAATCCTCTCCCACATGCTCGAATAACCCGGATACTTGACTTCAAGTACAAAACTAATTTTTTCCCATTAATAAGCAAAAACACATCCCATTACCTTGCCTACCTGGTTGTACTTCTGTGCCACTATTGTTCTTAGTAGTCTCAATCCCCCATTTATAATTTAACCAAAGTAACTAACTCTCTGTTTCACAGAGAGTCAGATACTTGAGGAATTACTGTCGTATATGTTTTAGCAATCTGTCAAAACTCATGGACAAACATAACACACATATCCTCTCTCTGCCTTCTTAGACTAGCAAAAATAGTCACTACATAATATATGAAAGTTAAAATTAAAACTATACATCGTTACCAATGTTTCAGTATTCTATTTTATTTAGAAACTATTAAAGGATACACAGATTATCTATTAATTATTCAATTTAATACTAGTCCAGTGCCCTAAAGTTAACTATTGGAAATTAATGTTTAACATAACACATGCTATACTGTTGATATAGAAAAGCTTGCCAGAACTATAATTCATTTATGTTTTCCTTAATCTTTACCATTATATGGAAGTAATATTAGCTTATCAGTAGACCTGTTTAAAAAGTTCCACTCTAATTAGTGTCTTCATGAGAAAACAAACCAAATTTTACTTAAGAAAATAAAATATTTGCTTATATTACATTCAACAATGATTAAATCCAAAGTTTTTACACCAATATTATCACATCTGATTTGTTCACTTTGATTACTTAAATTTGGATTTTTTATACAGATGTCTCTGACCTATCAGTTTCTGTGAGAAGGATTTTCCTTAGAAGGTCACCACATTTAATATAATAAAGTACTCCTTTAATAAAAAATAGAAATGTTGACATTTTATACATTTTAAAGCATTAGGAAAGCAATCCTGCATTGGTGCATTTTTGCAATCTCCGTGCAAAAATCCTGCAGATATATTGAGATTCATATTAATCACAAGAAATGAAGGCAATCCACCCACAGGAACCACAGCAAGAGGATGGAACATCTTATAATGTAATTCAAAATCAGCTGGATGTTTCTTAAAACATTGATTCTTGGGCTTAACTCCCAAGGTGTCTAAGTCAGTTGGTCAGGGTTCTGGACTGAGAACTAGCATTTCAAATGAGTCCCCAGGTAATACTAATGGTGAAGGTGCAGGGATGAAATTCTGAGGTTTTCTAGGAAATAAGAGGTTGCCTCCCTCTCAAAGGGCTGTAGACTTGTAGACTCCAAGGGATAGAGGCTTGGTCTCTAACTGACATCCCCTGAGTGTCTCTATAATGTTCAAAGCAGACAAATAAATAGAGAACAATAAGGCTACCATATTTAATTTACTATACATTCATTTTTTTCCCTGAGGATTCTTAGATTTATATTAGATTTTTATATTCCTTTATATTATATGTAAATATATAAAGAAACCTTATATATATAAATATGTATATTTTCATACATTTTTTCCTTTATATCAAATTTTTATAAGTCATATTAGTATCTGTAAACCAATAAAAAGAGCTCTTTTGTTTTAAGAAAATTATATCTAATTTGTTAAGACCCTTTCCTGAAGTAGAAAAATGTTTCAAAATCACAAAAGGAGAGGGGTAAAGGAGGGGTTTGTACTATCAAGTACAAACACATAGAGAGCTTATGGGTTCAGGTCTAAAACTTCAGGTACAGGTTGAAGGAAACACAGAATACACACATTCACTGATCTAGAAGAAAGGGCTTTTCTTCTTTCTAGTAGAAGCAAGACATTCTTCTACAAACTAAAACAATGATATACCAGATTTTGCGCCATGTCATACCCAAAGGCAAGAGGTCACCATCATCCTGTAACGGGGAATAACATTTGGCTGTGTGCAAACCAGAGTCAGAACCAAACATAGCCAAGAACCAGAAACAAAAGTAAAAATACAAAGTACAAAGTCAGAAAAACAAACAGTAGAGAAAAACAAACTCTGAAGATAAAGTTCTGTTGCCACTTGCTATTCACTGTAGGAGCCAAAAAACAGTGGGAGGTACATTTTTTTAAAAAAGATTTTATTTATTTATTTGACAGAGACGGAACACAAGCAGGGGAAGTGGGAGAGGGAGAAACAGGCTTCCCGCTGAGCAGGGAACCTGTTGCGGGGCTCGATCCCAGGACCCCGGGATCATGACCTGAGCCAAAGGCAGATGCCTAAGGACTGAGCCACCCAGGCGCCCCTGGGAGGTACATTTTTTAATAGATTCAGGAAGATGTACCTATTCCAAAATTGCCAAAGTCTAATTTTCAAAAGAGTTAAAAACAAAGACTCAATAAAATGCAGTGAGTACATGTCTCAACACATTAACCCCTTTCTTGGGGGGGCGGACAGCATGGTGGTAAGGCCAGTTATACTATTTTTGATGGTATTTATTATAGGGACACAAACTTATATGTTCCAGGGGCCCGGTAAGCAATATAAATAAGGAACACAGGCATTTATAACATTATCTAGAGCGTGGTGGGCATGTAACATACTTGAGGGCACATACTTTGTCTAAAGGTGGCAACTGTTGAAAATGTTGAATTGTCACCTTGTGGGAATGCTTATTTATCTGTCTTTAATATTTTTTTCACAGAAGCGGTTAATCTGGATTTTAATGTGAATCTTCCTGTTTTAAAGTGTTGATACCTAATTCAGTTTAAAAAACCCAAAAAACAAAAAACACTGTATGAGCCAAACAAAACTTATCTTCAGGCCAGAAATGGCCCAAGGGCCATCACTTTACGACCTATACAGTAGATATTACTTGTGTAACATTGTAGCAAAAGAAAAGAGTTTAACCAAAAGTTGTATTTTTGTTGGAAAGAAAGTTTTAAAAGAGAAAATTCCTTTTTAAATTGTTTACATTCACTTATAAGAGTGACAAAAACATGACAGTGGTGTTTTATCAAATGGTATGCCCACTACATACTTAACATGCATTTCCATTTAAGTTCTATTTTTTGTCCATTAAAAATGTAGTTATTCACCTTCTGGAGATCTGTTTCACAACAATGTGAATATTGTTACTACTGAACTGTACACGTAAAAATGGTTAAGACGGAAAATTTTAGGGCGCCTGGGTGGCTCAGTCGATTAAGCGTCTGCCTTCAGCTCAGGTCGTGATCCCAGAGTCCTGGGATCGAGCCCTGCATCGGACTCCCTGCTCAGCGGGAAGCCTGCTTCTCCCTCTCCCACTCCCCCTGCTTGTGTTCCTGCTCTCTCTCTCTCTCTCTCTCTCTCTGTCAAATAAATAAATAAAAAATCTTAAAAAAAAAAGATGGAAAATTTTATGTCATGATTTTTACCATATATTATCATACACACGTTATTGAATGTTTAGTGAATTGATTCAAATTAAGTTATTCATTTTAAACTGTCTTTGTAGGGTAATATTGAATGTAATGGGAAAAAGCCTGGAGAAAAGAAGATACTTCAAAAGCCCCACTATAGTGGCCTTGTCGAAAGATCATGAGAACTTGTTTAGGGTACTAAATTTACTAATGGGAATGATGATCAATGTAGAGACATTTCTGGAGCTGAACTAGAGAAAGGTGAAAAACTGAATATGGGGCTTGAGGAAATAACAAAAAGATGGTTTCTTTCTTAGTAACAGACTATACCAATAATTAAGATAGAAAACAAAAACAGATTCAGGGGAAGTAAGTTCAGTTTTAGACAAGCCATGGTATTTCAGGACTTGAAGGAAATAGAGAGGTTGCCACATGGAAGCCATCTCATTTTACAGATGGGAAAGTCAAGGCCCCAAGAGATGAATGAGGTGATACCTTTGATGTCTCAGTTTAAATCAGAAGCAGGACTTTACACATTCTAGACTCGAAGTTCATCTTTCCTCCACACACAGTGTCTGCTCTGACACGGACTTCCTTTGGTTCCAAGGGAACGTGTGATGGTGTCCTCCCCAGGCTGCTGCCGTGTGTGAGCGAAGGGGGCCTGCACAGCTCCTCAGGAGACGGGCTACCATGCCCTGCCTCTTGCTCTCTGAATTGCAGGTGTGCCCCTTCTCCTCTTTGTAGCCTTTTCTTCAACTTAAGCTGCTTGGAGGACCTGTAAATGGAAGTGGTTTGTAGACATCAGCAATTTCTTGCCTACAGTTCAACGTAATCCGGTCAGAATTATAGGAGTTCAAAGGAAGGGCTGGGGCTGCAGATGGAGATTTGTGAGTCAAGGACCATTTCCTGAAACACTGTAAGGAATTATGAATATATAACTATATAATAGCTAAGGAATTTCAACTTTATCTTATTAGAGTTTCTCAACCCCAGCTATACATAAGAATCTGTAGGTCTTTTGGGGAGGACTGAAGTGTGTGTGTGCCTGTGTATGGTTTTTTTTAACATTTTATTAATTTATTTGACAGAGAGCACAAATGGGGGGAGCTGCAGGCAGAGGGAGAGGGAGAAGCAGGCTCCCTGCGGGGCTCAATCCCAGGACCCTGGGATCATGACCTGAGCTGAAGACGGATGCTTAACCGACTGAGCCACCCAGGTGCCCCTGAAGTATATTTTTTTTAAAGTTCCAGAGGTTTCATATGCACAGATAAGAATGCTCTAAGCAATGAGAAGCTATAGAAGGATTTGAAGCAAGAAAGTGAGATAATCGAGTGTTTGTTTTAAAAGATAATTCTAGGGGGCGCCTGGGTGGCTCATTTGGTTAAGCGACTGCCTTCCGCTCAGGTCATGATTCTGGAGTGCCGGGATCGAGTCCCACATCCGGCTCCCTGCTCAGCGGGTAGCCTGCTTCTCCCTCTGACCCTCCCCCCCTCATGCTCTCTCTCTCTCTCAAATAAATAAATAAATAAAATCTTTAAAAAAATTATTAAAAAAAAAAAAGACTATGCCTAGAAAAAAAAAAAAGATAATTCTAGGGACACCTGGGTGGCTCAGTTGGTTAAGTGTCTGCCTTCAGCTCAGGTCCTGACTTCAGGGATCGAGTCCCACATTGGGCTCCTTGCTCAGTGGGGAGCCTGCTTCTCCCTCTCCTTCTGCCTGCCACTCCCCCTGCTTGTGCTCTCTCTCTGTCCCTCTGACAAATAAATACATAAAATATTTAAATAAATAAATACATAAATAGTAATTCTGGGGGCTCCTGGGTGGCTCAGTCAGTTGGGCGTCAGACTCTTGATCTCTGCTCAGGTCTTGATCTCAGGGTCATGAGTTCAGGCCCCATGTTGGGCTCCATGCTGGGGTGGAGCCTACTTAAAAAATTAAAATAAAGGTAATTATAGCTTAAATGGGTGGAGAGAGAAACTTGCAGTAGTCTAGGCAAGAGTTGATAATTTTTAATGACAATGTAATACTTCATTGAGTTAATTTTCTATAATCTCTATCATGCAACACATGTTTCTGGGTGTGTGTGTGTGTAAAAATTCACTGTCATCTCCAAAAAGTGCATCTTTTTGGGGTTTTTTTTGTTCTTGATACTCTTTTTAATTATTTCACTAGGACATATTCCCAGCAGTAATTCTATTGAGTCAAAGGAAATGAGTAGTTTTGGCTCCTGATTATGTATTACCATAAGGGTTATAATCAACTTAGAGTGTTACTCTCCATGTGGTGGGCCAAATATGAACTTTGGAATCATTTGTAAAGTTCAAAAAAAGAAAAATTATTGGGATTTTTATTAGAATAATTTTATTTTGAAGTTACCAAAAAATGTTTATATCGTGTTTATGTTATTTTACATGATTTAACTGAATATTTAATAACTAAATTTATCTTTAACAGATTGATGAACTCCCAGAGGGAGCTGTGAAGCCCCCAGCAAACAAGTATCCTATCTTCTTTTTTGGCACCCATGAAACGTAAGTCAACAAAACAACTTAAAGCTTCAGCAGCTCTAATTTGGATCTACTATACTACAATGTTTATACCTGATTTATGACATTTTATATGTTATTAAAAGGATCATAATTATATAAAATTACCAAGCTTAATAATGTATTTTTCTTAATGTGAAGATTTTTTCATTCATTTGCTTTTGAATGTTATTTCTGTGTAAATGTTGGGCATTACCCAGAATCTCCTTTAGGACACAAAAGGGTAGTCTCCTTACCACTCCCAGTAATTTCTTTTTTTGCTCTTATATATTTCCTTTCTAGAGAAACTTCATCCATTTATATTTCATACAACATGTTGTCTCAGGTTCTTTTCAATTTGTTGAACCCTGAAGCAAACATACCAACTTAATAAGGTTTTTAAATTGTATTGGTTAGAGGGCGCCTGGGTGGCTCAGTCATTAAGCGTCTGCCTTCGGCTCAGGTCATGATCCCAGGGTCCTGGGATCGAGTCCCACATCTGGCTCCCTGCTCAGCAGGAAGCCTGCTTCTCCCTCTCCCACTCCCCCTGCTTATGTTCCTGCTCTTGCTGTCTCTCTCTGTCAAATAAATAAAATCTTTAAAAATAAATAAATAAATAAATAAATAAATTGTATTGGTTAGAGTACAGGCTAAACTGCTGAACAACAGAACCTGAAAATACAGTGTCTCAAATAATATAGAAAATTCTTTCTTTCGGGAGCCTGGGTGGCTCAGTTGGTTAAGCGATTGCCTTTGGCTCGAGTCATGATCCTGGAGTCCCGGGATCGAGTCCCATTCGGGCTCCCTGCTCAGAGGGGAATCTGCTTCTCCCTCTAACCCTCCCCCCTCTCATGCTCTCTTATCTCATTCTCTCTCTCAAATAAATAAATAAAATCTTGAAAAAAAATTCTTTCTTTCTTTTGAAACAATCCAGAGATAGGTAGATCAAGGTGGGTAGACTACTGTGCTCTACGGACCCAGGTTCCTTCTGTCACATTGTCCTGCCATTCCCAGGAGTGTTGCTCTTGTCTGCTTACTTAAAAACAAACAAACAAAACGGGGCTCAGCAGCATCTGTGCATCTTCCAGGTAGAGAGAAGGCAGAAAGAAAGAGAAAACAGGAAGAGCGGGTAACTTCTTTGTACAGAAATGACAAGGAAGTTGCATATATCACTTACACTCGCACTCATTGCAGTGGCAAAAACTCAGTCATTTGGCCACGTGTTGCTGTCAGGAATTGGGAAACATATCCTCTAGCTGGGCAACTCTTAATGGGAAAACAATTGGAAGGAGTAATCCATTAATTAAAGAAAGAAGATAGTAGATACTAGATGGTTGGCAATCTTGACACAGTAAAAATGTATATGGTCAATCAGAGCAAGGACTTAAATAGGAATTGCATATGTGGGGGTGCCTGGGTGGCTCAGTCGTTAAGCATCTGCCTTTGGCTCAAGTCATGATTCCAAGGTCCTGGGATCGAGCCCCACATCGGGCTCCCTTCTCTGCGGGAAGCCTGCTTCTCCCTCTCCCACTTCCCCTGCTTGTGTTCCCTCTCTCGCTGTCTCTCTCTCTCTCTCTGTCAAATAAATAAATAAAACCTTAAAAAAAAAAAAAAAGGAATTGCATGTGTTGGGGAAAGCTACAAACTGTCATGAAATTTTACAAGTCTTCAAATTCAGGATCCTCCCTTGTGTTCATTTGAAAGAGTAGAGCCAGGCGTGAACTTTTTCTTAGCTTGCAGTCTCTGCCAGTCTGACATGTTCTTCATTTTTATCTGGAAAGAGCTAGCCACAGGGCGCCTGGGTGGCTCAGTTGGTTGAGTGTCCAACTCCTGATTTCTGCTTAGGTCGTGATCTCAGGGTCATGAGATCAAGCCCTGCGTTGGGCTCCGTGCTCACCACGGAGTCCGCTAGAGAGTCTCTTTCCATCTCCCTCTGTCCCTCCCCCAACTCATGTGCTCTCTCTTTCTAAATAAAAATAAATAAAATCTTTAAAAAAAAATAAAAAAAGAAAGAGAGCTAGCCAGGAGACAGAGGCCCTTAAGACATATTTATTTCTTGGCTTCATGTGAGAAATAATTGTTTCTTTCAGAAAGTTGGTTTTATTTTCTTTCGTTTTTATCTAATAGACACTGTGTACATACTATGCACCATTACCATGTTTTCCTCCATAGAGATTGCTAGAAAGCTTAGAGATGTTTTACCTATAATAAGTGCAAAGGGCTTTATGATACGTATTTTTCTATTTGCTCCATTCCTGTCTCCAGTTTACATCTATACAATTATTGTGCTTTTTCTCTAGGACCTGTTTCCAAATGATTGGATTGTATTCCTGGAATCAGGCAGGATTTAATAAACAAGATTATCACATTTCTAGTATATGGGACAAATCAACCATTTACTAACATTATGTGGTCACTTTTATTTACTTAGTAAACATTTTCTAGGCATTCCTTAAAGTGCTATATAACTAAAGAGCTTCTACCTGGTGTATTGCTGGTGAATGTAACAGGATCATTCCAGTGAACAGTGTGAAGGGTTTCACAGAGCTGTTTTTTACAGTATCCTTAATAGAAGCCAATGGCATCATTCCAAGGCTCAATTCAGTAAACCCAGTTCTACCAAGGAATAGTATAATATAGTCCATATGTGGTTTTTTGCTGGTTTGATCATCCAGAGGTAGATTTTGAAACATCTAGAGGAGAATGAATTTCACAAAACCTGCCATAAGTTTGTTTCAGCAGAGCGTTTATTAGGTATTGGGTATCCCTGAACCTGAGACTGTATGCCTGGGCAAGTACCTAAAATGTTCAGCTTCTCTGTGGAGGCAGAGATCATGTAGGGTTTGCTTACTCCTGTGGACACAGTGCTTAACACAGTGCCTGGCCAATGGTAAGTGTTTAAAATAAGAGCTGTTGGATGAATTAAAATCAAATTAAATTAAAATGAAATAAATGAAAAGGAGAAAAAAATATATGAAAGGTAAGGAACTTAGCAAGAAAGCTGTGTGCAGGTCAGCCAGAGGAGCACCCCCACGTGACTAGAATTTTCCTCAGAACATCGACTTGAATTTAATGCCCAGACAGATAGGTCATTGGAGCCCCCAAATTCTTCTGCTCCATATAACCACCCCAGCAGTTTTAGTCTGGACACTTTTCAAGGCAGCCTTGGCCAGGAGAAAAAAAAATAACATCCTTAGAGCCTGGAGCTTTGAACAGTTTTATTTCCTACACTTTAAGATTTGTGAAACATGCAGGAAAGTTAACCAATTGGGAGGAAATTTGATTTGAGGAATTATCTTTCTATAATCTAGGAAAAAACAAGGTTGTGTATCAAAAATACGTTGTTTTAGAACAGTACATTCAGGGCTCTTGTTTCTGGCAGCGGCTGCCATGGCCATTTGAACCATTAACCCTGCCTCAGTAAAGTACAGGCAAGCTCTGGTTAGCAGCAGTAACTGGTGGGACCCTCAGCAGCTTAGCCCATAGTTAATTCCTACACGCAGAGTCAAATGCTGGAGAAAGGTCAAAAACCATAGTCTAATAATGCGTGACAAACTTCTCAAAAAGTAAAATGGACACACCCAAAGTCCATTTCTTTCTCATGTTCCATTTGTCACGCAAGACAGTGACATGCCTTTGATTAAAATGTCCAGTAACCTAATAAATTTTGTCTGGATTCAATGAGATAGAATCATGTTGACCAAGCAATTAAAGGTCAAGGGAGTTTTGGTGGTTGGGGTCAGAAAGCTTCCACAGGTATTTTTATCAGCTTGAAGTCTTTGATCAGCTAGGCAATGAGGAATCAGTACTAAGACCCAGTCAGAAAATATAAATATACATATATATTATATATATATATTTTTTGGTGGGAAGCAAAGTTTATTGAGCAGTAGCATCAAGCAATAGTACAAAGCTCCTGAAGAGGGAGGGGACCCGAGAGGGTTGCCCAGAAAATGGAATTTATGAAGATTAACAGTAAACTGTTAACCTCACAGTCTCAGAGCTTTTATGTCTCCATCTCAGACCTTTTTCCCCTGAGTTCCAGAATTACCTCTCCAACTGCCTACTTGACCTCCTCACTTGGATGTCAAACCAGGGTTTCAAACTTAACATCTCAAACTGAGCTTTTCACCTTCAAGTCTGGTTCTCTCAAAAATCTTTCAATTCAGTAAATGCCACCTCTGTTCTTCTCATTTCTCAGCCCGACACCTTGGAGACAGCCTCACCTCCTTCCTTTCTCCCACGCGCCATCTCCAGCCCATTGACAATCACGTTGGCTCTTTCTTGAGCGTGAATTCAGAATCCAGCAGCTCCTCACCCACTGCACCGCACACACCCTGGCCCGAGTCACCACCATCCCTTTGGTGGGCTGATTTGTCTCCCTGCTTCTACCCTAGTGCCCACTTCCTCAGTCTGTTTCCAGCACAGCAGCTAGAAGGATCCTATTAAAACAGATTGTCACTTCTCTTCTCAAACCTTTCATGGTTGCCCGTCTGTCTGTGAGCCTCGATAGCGGCCTTCAAGGCCCCACATAATCTGTGCCCCCGCCCGGTCCCCTCTCTCACCTCCTCTCATCCTGCTCTCAGTCTACGCACACTGGCCTCTTCCTTTCTTCAACACGGCAGGCACCCCTACCTCGGGCCTGTTGTACTCGCTCTTCCCTGGGTCTGCTGCCCTCTCCACCCAGAGACTGCGCGGCCTGCTCCTCCACCTCCTGTTTCGATGCTCCCCTCTCAGGGAGGCCTTCCATGATCGGTAGATCTTAAATAACCAGATTCACCCCTAGTCTTGCCATCTCCTTCTCTGCTTTATTTATGTTAGCACACAGTACTGTGCTTTTTCTTTTCTGTTTGTCCAAACCCTACTCGCACTCCTAGAATGTGTGCTCCGTGAGGGTAGAGATAGTTGTCCGTGGGTTCCCTACAGAATTCGCAACACCTCAGCAGTGCCTGACACATTATAGATGTTCAGTCAGATTTGTCAGATGGAAGGATCTATGACTCTTAGTTTGAAATGTAAGCTTCTTGGGTGTCAGTCAGGATGTGGGCCTCTACCATCTCATTCACCAGGTTAATATATTATAGGTGATAATGCTGAAGAGACTCTAGTTTGAATGCTCAGATCTTTTAGCCAGTCCCAGAATTTACTCGAACTCATTTCCTTTTTCTGGTTAAGATTAAATTAGGATAAAGTTTAAATTGCATAACATTCTATTTGCTATATCTGATTTTTTTCTTATTTGTTGCCGCATTAATCGCTAATATGATTTTTTAATTTATAGAAATAATAGTGAATAAATATAGTAATGTGATATATAGAGTTAAAATTACTTTTGTAACCATTGTTTATATTTTTACTGTAAATCTCACAAAACCTTACCAATGGAAGGTTAACATAAATAAGTCTTAGTTTAAGATGATGATTTAAGTGGTCAACGTTTGGACATTTTTATTTTACTTTTTTGTTTTTTTTTTTTAAGATTTTATTTATTTATTTGAGAGAGAGAGAATGAGAGATAGAAAGCACAAGCAGGAAGAGGGTCAGAGGGAGAAGCAGACTCCCTGCTGAGCAGGAAGCCCGATGTGGGACTCGATCCCAGGACTCCAGAATCATGACCTGAGCCGAAGGCAGTCGCTTAACCAACTGAGCCACCCAGGCGCCCCTGGACATTTTTAAAACTATGTGTGTAACTAAAAGTCAGTTTTAAAACAAAAAAATAAATTGGTAATTTAAAAGTAAAATCAAAGTAGCACAGTCTAGAGTTGCTGGCTTATATAGCCAGCTATCCAGTTTTCCTGCCTAGAAGCATATGTATAAACTTTTTTTAAGATTTTATTTATTAGAGAGCGAGCAAGAGTATGAGCGGGGAGTGGCAGAGAGAGAGAGAGGGAGAGGAAGAAGCAGACTCCCCGCTGAGTGCATGAGCCCAAGAGGGCTCCATCCCCAGACCCTGGGATCATGACTTGAGCCAAAGTCAGACGTTTAACCGACTGAGCCACCCAGGGGCTCCATATATATGTAAACTATTTTATGATATGTGCCCAACTCAGAGGGTTTATGTATACTTTTAGTTTGCTTACTAAAATATGCTGTGACACCTTAGTTGATATTGATATTAAAAATAGCTTATATTTGAAGGTCAAAGTGTCAATTCTATTTCTAATATATCTCTGCAGTGCATTTTTAGGTCCGAAAGACCTTTTTCCATATAAGGAATACAAAGACAAGTTTGGAAAGTCAAACAAACGGAAAGGATTTAATGAAGGATTGTGGGAAATAGAGAATAACCCGGGAGTGAAGTTTACTGGGTACCAGGTAATGGTTTGCTTCATTGTTAGATCTCATTTCTTTGGTTTTTAACTCTCTTTGGGGTCTTTCTTACATGTCCTTTGTACTAGTAGTTACCCTCCATCTATTTGAAATCAGAATTCTTTTTAACTCCAGTAACATTTTGGATTAAATGTAATTCTGTTACTCAAGAGGGTTCAAATCAAGTGGTCACTGGAAAATTGAAGTTGACAGTCCTTTATTTTGAAAATCTTAAGAGTAAGCTGAACCCTTTCAGATTAAAATAGAATGATTCTTTTCACAGTCTGTATTCTTTGCTATGTTTTTAAAAAATGTAATTAGCCAATATCTTGCTATTTCCTAGGCAATTCAGCAGCAGAGCTCCTCAGAAACTGAGGGAGAAGGCGGGAATACTGCAGATGCAAGCAGTGAGGAGGAAGGGGATAGAGTAGAAGAAGATGGAAAAGGCAAAAGAAAGAATGAAAAAGCGGGCTCAAAACGGAAAAAGTCCTACACTTCAAAGGTGACTGAGAACGTTTTCCATTGTTATTAATGTTATGTGCACGTTCATTAAGGTTTTGATTATTCTTAATTCATTCCTTGGGCGCATAGAAGTGTGCTAGCTCTGTGGACCTCTGCCTCCAGAGACAGTAAGATATAGCCAAGGAGAATAGGACAGGTAACCTTAGACGTGAGGGCATCTTCAGAGCTGACCTGGCACTGAAAATACCACTTCTGAGTTGGAGAAGGACTGTTCTTTCATCAAGGGTACAGGAGTAGGTATGCCTCCTATAAGAACCTCCAAATGAGCTCTGGGAAGAATTTAGGAATATAGGAGACTCAGTACCATTCAGGACAAGTCTGTGTAAATAGATATACTCTTAACCTGTCTTTTTGCTTTAAAGACTGTGCAAATAATATAAATTATGAGGGGGCTCTGAAGGCAATGAGTGGGAAGAGCATGTGGTTCAGATAGGGTGGCCAGGCTTTTCTGAAGAGGCAAAGTTTATACCGAGGGCTGAAGAAAGAGCAGAGGAGGAGGGCTGGGTGGGGCAGAGCAGCCAAGATCTGAGGCAGAAAGGGTCTGGCATGTCCTGAATTGAAAGAAGACAAGCATTGTTGGGGATCATGACCAAAAGGGAGGCAGACAAAGGCTCAGTGATGGAGACTTGGGTGCCACATTAAGGAATTTGGATTTATTCCCAATGTGATGGTAATTTATTGAAGGCTTTAAACAGAGGAGTGACATGATCCTAGACTTACACATTGAAAGTCTAGGTTTTTCATACAGTAATTCAGACATGCAGTTGAACAAACTGAGATTGTGAAAATTGTTCACCTTTAAAAAGATAGACAAGAGAAATAGATCTTTGAAGACCAGAGATTGGTACAGGTTTCACTATAATTGGTCTGTCACATGATTGAATACTTGGATAAATTACTTCCCTTTAGATTCTGGTATTTAGTGGCTGGACAGACTTGGGCAACTCCTTAAAAACCAAGCACCAGGAGTTGATTGGATTATCAGCATTTTATTTTACGATCTATAAAATCCACCCAACTAGCATACAGGTGAAATTGTATGATTATACATTACTTCCTGTGCACCCAATGAAAAACATGGTGTCTGCCTTGGATGGGAATAAAGTTTGCAAATCACAACAAAATAATTGGAATTTTCCTCGTCAGACTGTATCTTCCAATACATTTTTTTAAGCTGAATTTTTTTTTTTTAGTATTTTGGATTTCATTTAAATACCCAATTCAATTGATATTTTTAATTTATGATTTCCTGCTGAGCTGTATGTGTTGTACCCTTCTAAATTACCTAAGCTACCTGAGGTATCTGAGGCATTTGATAGTGTGGATATGCAGCTTTTCAAGGTCATTATTTCCTTGCTTGTTGTGAAGACCAGAAGTCATAGGGCTCAGACCTGATGTGGATATATAATTTAAAGCAGTGAAGGGGTAAAGACAAACTTTACTTACTAAGGTTTATCTATTTTAGATTAAGGGATCATCTTTTTTTTTTTCTTTTCCTTCAAGATCACAACTTCCATGATCACTTAAGAAACATGATTTTTAAATTTCTTTGACTTTTTACTATTTTAGTTATTGTCAAGACAAATTATGCACAAACACAAAAACTTTGGAAGCGCATAAATGATTTTTTTTTTAAAGATTTAATTTATTTATTTGACAGACAGCGAGAGAGGGAAAACAAGCAGGGGGAGTGGGAGAGGGAGAAGCAGGCCTCCTGCTGAGCAGGGAGCCCGACGTGGGGCTCGATCCCAGGACCCCGGGATCATGACCTGAGCCGAAGGCAGAAGCTTAATGACTGAGCCATCCAGGCGCCCCACGCATAAATGATTTTTAATTTTTAATATTGACTGAGAAACTTAGCACAGTGGTTCTCAAACTTACATATGCATCAGAGAGCTTGTTAAAACACACATCGCTAAACGTAACCGCCTGAATTTCTGTTTGAGTAGGCCTTGGGTGTGGGGTCTGAGAATTAAATTTTCAGGTAAGGTTGATGCTGTTGATCTGGGAACCACATGTAGAGAAGCACTTTCCTGACATAATCTCCTTTCTCCTTGGCTTCCCAAATGTTTCCTTTTTGTTGAATATGGTGATCTTTCTTTACACCTATTTCTTAAGGTTGAATAATCTTCCTTTGCCACTGAAAACCAATGGTTCACAAACTTTTGACTACATCTCAGTCAAAAAGCAGATTTGAAGGAAGTTATGTGTATATCTTTTTGGCAGTAAGTATATGGATGATTCATATCTGAGCCATAACAGATACTGGAAAATTACAGGTCAGAATATTTTCCATGCACATTACTTACTGTATAAAGTAGGGCAAACCAGAGAGCCTTACAACACAGTAAACTGGTGATGATGCTAAACCACTTTTAATCTTAGTTAAAAAAAACAAAGGTGGCAACAATTAGACACACAACCAATTCAAGACTACAGTACTGAAACAGATGGAGGGTCCTTCTCCAGAATTACAAGAATTGCCATGATCTTGAGTTTGCAGCACAGTAAGAGCTTTGCAGGGTTACCAAATCTCGCCGGGCAGCCAGATTTCTTTAAGTACTGAATGTGACTCTTGAGCAGAACTTCAGTAGTGCCTTAATTCTGGTCCATGTGCCAGACTATAGTACTTACAGATATGTCACTGTGGGGTTGCTCAGGATCCTTGGTAAGCTTTGTGAACTTTAGGGAGTTGTGTATTATTACCTCTAAGAACTGTTGGCTGGAGACTATTATTTGAGAATTACTACATAAAGCGGTTACTACATTTCAGTAATTATACTGTGTTTACTAGGAAAACAAAAAGTAGTGTGCTTTTTGTATTGTCATACTTGATGTTAGCTTAAACTGTGGACATTCCACATTTGGATGATTAAATCTCTGCTTTTCCATCCTGTGAAAAGTAAAGATGACCTCATTTTTTAAACTGACATTTTGAGCTTGGTTGGTGGTTTCAGTTAAGTAAAATAGAAGCAATGTAATTACATGCTCTGTCACATAGCTAGAAGATATTTTCTCTTTGGAAGTTGTATTTAAAATATTGATTGTCTGAGGAAGCTCCAGTTTGCTAATTCATTTCTGGAAGACCAAAAGTGACATGGCTAAATCAGTTTTGCCTCAGCTCTTATTTGCCATATGCTTAAAGATTCTTAAAATTCCTGAGAGGACATGTTAGTGAAATGGTATACTTTACTTTCTTTTTTAAAGGTGCACAGCGGGGCCGGCTTTTGATCATTTTAATGCTGTTCTCCAAAACAACTCTGGCTGTAAACTAGAACTCTATTTTCATCTTCCTTAGAGTTCATCTTGATTTCAAAGGCAAGGTGATAAAAAAGGGCTGGTTCCCTTGGGCCCTTCGAAAACCATCCGTAATTTATTTATTTATTTATTTTTAAAGATTTTATTTATTTAATTGAGAGAGAGAATGAGAGATAGAGAGCACGAGAGGGAAGAGGGTCAGAGGGAGAAGCAGACTCCCTGCTGAGCAGGGAGCCGGATGTGGGACTCGATCCTAGGACTCCAGGATCATGACCTGAGCCGAAGGCAGTCACTTAACCAACTGAACCACACAGGCGCCCCCAAAAACCATCCGTAATTTAAAAGATTAAAGTTTGTTTCTGTCACATGGTGATATAAATGTTGTCTGTTCTTAACCAAAGAGCTTCAGCAGGTGCCTTAACAGGAATATTCATCTGTTCCCTTAGATAGTTCACCTCACTCTCTGGACCTGAGTTTCTACCGTGAAATGCTGGGGAAGCCTTGTAGCCCTGTAGCCTCCTAAGGTGGTGCCGTGCTGTCCACCCAGCTATCATTCATCCATTGGCAGTGCTCTGGGGACATGACTCTTTCTTTTCTGCTTTTAACATTGTGCTGCTGGAAAGGACAAACAGGTCATTGAGTGCACCTGTACCTCCTTTTCCGGCTGGTTACACTGAGGCCCCGTGAGGTGGCTCGGTCTATCCCAGGTCCCCTGGCCCAGCCTCTGCACACTGCCCTGTTATACTGGTCTGTCCTGTAGCGAGCCCCATGACGGGATGTATGTCAGCCACTTCTGCATTTCTTTCTTACACTTGTGCATTGGAGTTGTACTTTTGACTATAATTTTTAACTTGTCCGAACGTTTAGAAATCCTCTAAACAGTCCCGGAAATCTCCAGGGGATGAAGATGACAAGGACTGCAAAGAAGAGGAAAACAAAAGCAGCTCTGAGGGCGGAGACGCTGGCAACGACACACGGAACACGACTTCAGACTTGCAGAAAACCAGTGAAGGGGTAAGGACGGTGCACGGTCGCGCTCACCTTCTAACCTGGAAGCCATGGAGCTTCAGAACCAGAGCTAGTAAACCCTGTCCTAGCACACGGAGGGGGGCTCGCAGCCTCATAGGAGGGCCCACACAGCTCCCAGGTGAGTGATTGGCTGCCCAGGGTCCGAGAACGCAAGAGAAACGGGGGGACAGTGCGCCTGCTTCTCAGTTTGGACTCTAGCACCAGGTCTCTTCTTTTTTATTATTTTTAATTAAAAAAAAATTTTTTTTTATTATTATGTTATGTTAATCACCATACATTACATCATTAGTTTTTGATGATTCATGATGATTCCATGATTCATTGTTTGCGTATAACACCCAGAGCTCCATGCAGTACGTGCCCTCTTTAATACCCATCACCAGGCTAGCCCATCCCCCACCCCCTCCCCTGGTCTCTTCTTTTTTAAATGGACTGCAACAACTTGACAGTCTTTTAAAAAGGAAGGTGTGAAATACTGAAATTATGAAATGCCATCTCAAAATTTTACAGTTGTATTTTTTTTTTTTTTTTAAAGATTTTATTTATTTGAGAGGGAGAGAATGAGAGATAGAGAGCATGAGAGGGAAGAGGGTCAGAGGGAGAAGCAGACTCCCCCCTGAGCAGGGAGCCCGATGTGGGACTCGATCCCGGGACTCCAGGATCATGACCTGAGCCGAAGGCAGTCGCTTAACCAACTGAGCCACCCAGGCACCCCAGTTGTATTTCTTTTATTATAAGATGGCACGTTCAAAGTAGGGGATTTCATACTGCAGCTTCTTTCCTAGAAGCAGTTTGTACTTTAATGTACCCATGGGGACTTTAAACATTTAGGTATTCCAACAATACCTGAAGACTGGTATTTAAAGTACAGAAGGGGAAGACTTGTCCACTTTGAATTTTGTTAACTCTATTTTAAAGTGTAGTTGACATACAGTATTGTATGACTTTCTGGTGCACAACAGTGAGTCCATATCTGTAGACATTACTAAATGTTCACCGTGATAGTCTGGTTCCAATCCATCATCATACAACGTTACTACGATATTATTGTCTCTATTCCCTATGCTGGACTTTGCATCCCTGTGACTGACTTGTATAACTGGAAGTTTGTACCTCTCAGTCCCCTTCACCTAGTTCACCCACTTCACCCACTCCTCAACCCCTCCCTCTGGTGGTAACCAAAGTCTGTCTCCTATATCTGGGACTCTGTTTTGTTTTGTTTGGTTTGGTTTGGTTTTTAGATTCCACATACAAATGAAATCATATGGTATCTGTCTTTCTGTTTGACTTGTTTCACTTAGCATAATACCATCTAGGTCCATTCATGTTGTCATAGATGGTGAGATCTCATTCTTTTTTACAGCTGAGTAATATTCTGTTGTACATCTTTATTCATTCATCTATCGATGGATACTTGGGCTGCTTCCATATCTTGGCTGTTGTAAATAATGCAGTGAACATTAGGGATGCATGTATCTCTTTAAATTGGTGTTTTCATTTTCTTCAGATAAATACCCAGAAGTGGAATTGCCACTATTTCTAACTTTTTAAGGGCCCTCCATACTATTTTCCACAGTGGCTGCACCAGTTTATAAACATTCCCACCAACAGTGCACAATGGTTTCCTTTTTTCCACATCCTTGCCAACACTTGTTACTTCTTACCTTTTTGATTCTAGCCATTCTGACAGGTCCACAGTGAGATCTCACTGTGGTTTTGATATGCATTTCCCTGATGATGAGAGGTGTTGAGCATTTTTTTCATGTGTCTGTTGGCCATCTGGATGTCTTTGATCTTAACTTTTGTTAACCTCTGTTAACTTAAAAGTGTTCGTGAAGGCACATTTTGCCCCTGGGCATTTTCTGTTAGTCTTTTCTCTATGAAGACTAACTGGATAGTAGCAAATCATTTTGAAACAGTAATCCACAAAATACATTATTATTGTTCTTCTGTGAGATTCTGGTTTCAGCTGAGTGCTTGACTATTCTTGTCAGTACTGTTTACCTCTCAATTCCTCCTTCGTGCAATTATCCAAAATTACCCGCATTTATGATTCTGCTTGTTCCCTTAATCCCTCTTAGCCACTCGGCTTTACTCTGTCCTGTACGTGTCGTTCTTCTCTTGACCTCTTTCCAGTAAAGAGTGCTCTGTCGTTACCTTTGCTGGTAGTCCTCCTGGGAACGATCCTGGTAACAGGCACCAGAGGCTTGAGTACCTGACTCATTTGATTTTCTTTTTCTCCCACCTGCTGTCTTTATGCCAGCTGGCTTCGATATGCATACAGCAAAACTCTCACAGCTGGTCTCCCTTTATATACTCCCTTCTCTCTGTGTTTCTGTGACAGAGGAAGAGATGGTCTGTACCCGTACTGCTCAGAGTGTGATCTGTGGGCAGGTAGCATCAGTATCACCTGCAAGCTTGTTAGAGATGTAGAATCCTAGGCCTGACTCCAGGCCTTCCGAATCAGAGTCATTTTAACTAACGCCCCCTCCCCAGGTCACTCATACGCATATTCAAGTCTGAGAAGCATTATTCTGCACCTTTCTGTTACCAGGGTCCAGAGTATTGTCTCCTCCTCCTTCCTCCAAGGCCTCACCCAGTCAGGGGTCACCTGTCATCCTCTACCTTTATCTTCTTTTCCCTCTGCCTAGGAATAGTGTCAGGCCTCCCTTCGCCCCACATATCCCACTCTTTTCACTTTTCTCTTCATCTCTAAACTTCCTGAAAGAGTTCTCTTTCCTCCAGTGTCCATTCCCTCACCTCCTCATGCCTTCCTCCGTTACACTCTTGTTGCTTCTTCACCATTTCACAGAAACTGCTCTTGTAAAGGTCCATGGCGATCCTCTTATTGCCAGATCCAGGGTTGTCTTTAGTCTTTATTTTACCTGTGCGGCATTTAATGCCACTAGCCACCTTCTCTCCTGACTTTGCCCCTAGGTCACCGGTCTCTTCTGCTTCTGCATCCAGTTCCTTCTCAGTCTCTTTCTAGAGGTCCTTCCTTCCGTCTGTCTTGGCGTATGACTATTCTGAAAGCTTCGCCTGTGTCCGTCTTATCCACTCTCATGGTTTCAACTATTAATAGATTACTGATGACTTTCAACTCTGTATCTCCTGCATTGTAGACCCATTTTTCTAATGGTTAATGAAACCATTTCAACTCAGATATCTTGAACGCACTTCAGAAAAGAGTTGCTGTTGGAAATAAGCAACAGCTGCAGACTTGGAGTGATGGCTGACATCTTTACCGTGTGCTGTATACTGTGCTAAATGCTGTCTGTGCGTTGTCTCATTTAATCCCCACACAAATCCCAAGACATAGGTGGAGGTGTTCTCTCCATTTTGTACCTGGGGAAACTGCGGCTGGAAAGACTGGCCCAGGGTCACACAGCTGGTAAGAGCCTGAATGTAAAGCAGGAGCCTGAGAACCATTCATTTATTCATTCAGTCATTCATTCAAGCTGAAGTATAGTTGCCACACGATGTTATGTTAGTTTCGAGCATACAGCATAGTGATTTGACAAGTCTGTGCATAAGCTGTGCTCACCACATGTGTAACCACCACCTGTCACCACACAGCACTATTACAATACCATTCACTGTACTCCCTGCTGTGCCTTGTCCCGTGACTTACTCATCCCACACCTGGAAGCCTGGACCTCCCACTCCCCTTCACCCATTTTGCCCATCCCTGACTCCCCTTCCCTCTGGCAACCATCAGTTTGTTCTCCGTGTTTATCGGTCTGATTCTGTTTAGATTCCACATATAAGTGAAATCAGTGGTATTTGTCTTTGACTTAATTCACTTAGCATAATACTCACCAAGTCCATCCATGTTGTCACAGATGGCAAGATCTCATTCTTTTTATGGCTGAGTAATATTCCGGTGTGTGTGTGTGTGTGTGTGTGTGTGTGTGTGTGTGTGTGTGTGTGTGTGTGTGTGTGTGTGTGTGTGTGTAATATCTTCTTTATCTATTCATCTATCAGGATGGACACTTAGTTTGCTTCCACAGCTTGGCTAATGCTGCAGTATACACAAGACGGCATATATCTTTTTTTTTTTTTAAGATTTATTTAGTTTAGAGAGAGAGTGCATGCAAGTGGTGGGGGTGGGTGCAGAAGGAGAGGGTGAGAGAGAATCTTCAAACAGACTCTCCCTGCCCAGTGCAGAGCCTGCTGTGGGGCTCGATCCCAGGACCCTGAGATCATGACCTGAGTTGAAATCAAGAGTTGGCCACTTAACTGACTGAGCCACCCAGACGCCCCCATATATCTTTTTGAATTAGTGTTTTCATTTTCTTTTTACTGGGTAAATACCCAGTAGTGGAATTACTGTATCATATGGTAGTTCTACTGTTAATTTTTTGAGGAACCTCCATACTGTTTTCCACAAGGGCTGCACCAATTTACATTCCCACCAACAGTGCACGAGGGTTCCTTTTTCTCCACATTTTCGCCAACACCTGTTTTTTCTTGTCCTTTTGATATTGGCCATTCTGACCAGTCTGAGATTATCCTGTTGTGGTTTTGATTTGCATTTCCCTGATGACTAGTGATATTGAACATTTTTTCATGTGTCTGTTGGTCATCTGTGTGTCTTCTTTGGAAAAATGTCTGTTCAGGTCCTCTGCCCATTTTTTAATAGGAGTATTTGTTTTTTTTAGTTTTGAGTTGTAGGCGTTCTATATACATGTCGGATATTAACCCCTTATCACATAAATCATTTGCAGATATCTTCTCCCATCCCATAGGTTGCCTTCTTATTTTAATGAAGTGTTAATAGTTTATTTTTGCTTTTGTTTCCTTTTCCTAAGGAGACACATCTAGAAAAATGTTGCGAAGCCTGATGTCCAAGATGACTGCCTGTGTTTTCTTTTAGGAGTTTTATGGTTTCAGGTCTCACATTTAGGTCTTTAATCCATTTTGAGTTTATTTTTGTGTGTAGTATAAGAATGTGGTCCACTTTGATTCTTTTGCATGTAGCTATTCAGTTTTCCAGCAACATTTATTGAGATTGTCTTTTCCCCATTGTATATTCATTTCTCCTTTGTCAAAGATTAATTGACCATGTAACTATGGGTTGATTTTTGGGCATTCTATTCTGTTCCACTGATGTGTGTGTGTGTGTGTGTATTATATATCATATATATATGTATCTTATTGTTCCAGTACCATACTCTTTGATTAATGTAGCTTTGTAGTATATCTTGAAGTCTGGGATTGTGATACCTCCAGCTTTGTTCTTCTTTCTCAAGATTGCTCTGGCTATTCAGGATCTTTTGTGGTTCCATACAAATTTTAATATTTATTTGTTCTAGTTCTGTGAAAAATGCTTTTGTATTTGATAGGGATGGCCTTGGATCTGTGGATTGCTCTGGATAGTATGGACATTTTGAGAATATTTGTTCTTCCAATCCATGAGCATGGAATACCTTTCCATTGGTGTAATCTTCAATTTCTTTCATCAGTGAATTATTGTTTTCAGAGTATAGGTCTGTCACGAACTTGGTTAGGTTTATTCCTAGGTATTCTGTTTTATTCTTTCTGGTGTTATTATAAATGGGATTGTTTTCTAAATTTCTTTCTGCTACTTCATTATTAGTATGTAGAAACAACACTTCTGTATATTAATTTTGTATCTTACAACTTCACTGAATTCATTTATTCTAATAGTTTTTTGGTGGCATCTTTAGGGTTTTCTATCTGTTATATCATGTCATCTGCAGATAGTGACCAATTTACTTCTTCCTTACCAGTTTGGATGCCTTTTTTTTTCTTGTCCAATTGCTATGGCTAGGACATCGGTACTACATTAAGTAAAAATGGCGAGAATGGACATCCTTGTCTTATTCCTGATCTTAGAGGAACAGCTCTCAGTTTTTCACCATTGGGTATTAATTAGCTGTGGGTTTTTCATATATGGCCTTTATTATGTTGAGGTATATTCCCTCTAGACCCACTCTGTTGAAAGTCAGATCCTTTTATTTTTAACCCATTTTTTTTTAAGATGTTATTTATTTGAGACAGAAAGATAGAGCATGAGCAGGGGGAGAGTCGGAAAGGGAGAAGCAGACTCCCTGCCAAGGAGGGAGCCTGACATGGGGCTTGATCCCAGGAGCCCCTTTAACCCATTTTTAATAATATATTTGTCATATACAAAAGAATATATATGTAATATAAATATAAAATAATAAACGTATTCTAAAGAATATCAGTGACCCTACCACTCAACCCAAAAACTAAAACAGAACAGTAACTTGCATCTAATTACATATTCTTCCCTTGTCCCATCTTCTTTCTACCCAGAGATAATCACTAGTGTTGTATTATTTCCTTTCCTTTTCAAAATTTTAGTTCATAGCTAACATACAGGTATATAATTAAATAATATATTGTTTAATTTTGTTCATTTTTGAGCTTTTTAAACAGCAGTGACATTCACTTATTAGTTTGCTTCCAGGAGTCCCTCACATGGTTGTGCACAGAGTAGCTTAACTCTCCACTGCTGTTGTAAGACTCAGCCTTGTGAATACACCATTCTTGATTCAATCTCCTCTGGATGGGCATGTCGGTTGTTTCCAGCTTTTTGCAATCATGAACTGCATTGCTGTGAACATCCTCCTGTTCACCTCTCCGTGCACATATGCAAGAGGTTCTTTAGGGTATGTACATGAGAACTGGCCATGCTAGCTCATGAGCTCATGGTTTCTAACTTCATAAGAGAATGCTGAAGGACATCCCTAAGTATCTGGGCCAGTTCGCACTCCCGTCAGCGTATGGGTTTCCTGTGACTGACGTGTCATTGTCAGACTTTTTGCCTGTAATCACGAGTGTAAATTATAGTCTTAATTTGTAGTTCTTTGATTAATAGTGAGGTTGAGCTTCTTTTCACATGTTTATCTACTACCCATGTTTCTTCCGGGCATCTTCTTGATTTTGTATTTTTGCCCATTCCCCTATTGGATTATTTTTGGTTACTGATTTGTAGGACTCCTTTACATATTCTGGATTCTAACTAGTATGGCTGGTCATGTGCGTTGTACATATCTTCTCCACATTTGTAGCTTGTCTGATTTTTTTATACCTTTTGGTGAACGGACTTTCTCTGTTGTAATCAAATGTCTCAAACTTTTCTTGTTATGGTTAGCATTCTTTTTTTTTTTTATTATGTTATGTTAATCACCATACATTGCATCATTAGTTTTTGATGTAGTGTTCCATGATTCATTATTTGCATATAACACCCAGTGCTCCATGCAGAACGTGCCCTCTTTAATACCCATCACCAGGCTAACCCATCCCCCCACCCTATGGTTAGCATTCTTCTGTCTTGTTTAAGAAACCTGTCCCTTTCCCAAGATTGGAAAGATACTCTCCTGTATTTCCTTTTAAATTTGTAAAGTTTTGTTTTTAACATTTAATCCATCTGGAATTGATTTTTGGGGTATAATATGTGGTAGGATCCTGTTGCCTTTTTGAAACCCACAGCATAACCTTGGGAACGGGCACCATTTATTAAATTGTCCCTCCTTTCCTCTCTGACCTCCGGTGTCATCTTTCACAGCCATGGCTCGCTCTCTGGGCTCTCTGTTATATTCCTTTGGTCAGTACCATACTTTTATTAGTTATAGCAATGTATAACAAGTCCCGATGCCTCGTAGGGCTAGTAGACTAATCTTAAACTTCTTTTCAAATACTTAATAGCCATGGTCCAAGATAGGAAGTCAAGAAGGGCTTTTTTTCCTGATGGGAGAATTTACAGCCCATGTGCTGGTAAGAATGATTCACATGAGGAATGATCACAAAATGATAATGTAGGAAAGAATTGCCAAAGCAGTGCTCTTCAGAAGACAAGGAGGCATAATATCTAGGGCACATCTGGAGGGGCTCCCTTGGTTCACCCGCTGAAGTGGGAGGGAAGGCAGGTAAATGGGTAGTTAGGGTGAGAGCTTGTAAAAGTTCTCATCTGATTGCTTCTGTTTTCTTAGGAAGCGAGGTTCGCATTTGAGAGTGATAATGGGAAGAAGTGTTGGAAGTTTAGAGAGAGAGGAAATGGGGCAAAGTAGTCACTTAGAAGAAGAGAAGAGTAGACTTGGGAAATGAAGTGGGATGCCAGGCCGCAGTGAAGGCTCACTTGCCATCAGTGGTCATGATTTAAAGTGAGAACGGTCGTCGGGACGGGTGTGTGACCCACTCCAGGCGTATTCAACTGTGCAACTACAGAAAGGCTGAGCATTGAATGTAACTAGAACTGGGGTTTGCCCGGAGTACAGGGAAGGGGGATAGAGGCAGGAAATGGATTTGGTGCAAGGAAGGGAGCAGTTACAGTGATGGATCATTGAACCCAGAATATGTTTGGAAGGAGAAAAAAAAGGCATGAGGAAAGGAGTGGGTCAGAGGATTTTGAGTATCAAAAGAATTGTTGGAGGTGGCATCCTAGCTAAAGAGAGATGGCTGGAGACAAGTGGTGCTGGAAGATGGGGATGTGTCATCAGATTGTGGAAGAGTTGTGGTGGTTGCTACTGCCCTGCAGGTGGTGAGGGTACTTGAATGGGACATTGCACTGGGTGAGTGCCGTTCATGGCACAGTTCCCCTGGCGCCTGCCCATGAAATACCAGACAGCCCCCAAGTTCTTATGACAGCCGAAAATGCTTCCATAATTTTGCCCCCGAAACAGTGACTTAAAACCATGTTTGCAAATGCAGTTGTCCCCTTACCTGCAGGAGATACATTCCCAGACCCCCCAGTAGATGCCTGAAACTGTGGATAGTACGAACTCCATATATACTATGTTTTCATCTATATGTATGCACCTATGATACAGCTTAACGTATAAGTTAGGCACAGTAAGAGGTTAACAACAGTAGCTCATAATAAAGTAGAACAACTGTAACAATATTCTGTAATAGAAGTTATGTGAAAGTGACCTCTCTCACAATACCTCAGTGTGCTGTGATTGATGAAGGGCGATGACAGAGTGCCTGTGAAGTGAGGGGAATGATGAAGCCCCTGTAACGTAGGCTACTGTTGACCTTCCGATGGAGGAAAGTCAGAAGGAAGATCGTCAGCTTCCTGATCACAGTTGACCAAAGAAAGTGAAACCGCAGATCTGTGGGGGATTCCTGTACTACCAGCAGTTGAGAAACACTTGCCTAAGAACTAGCCACAGGGGATGAGTGACTGAGGTAGGGTGGAGGACAAGATCTCTGGAGGAGAGAAAATCAAGGCACTGAGAGGTCAGAGTTTGGGGAAGACAACCTACATGGAGAGACTTCCCAGTGGTTATGATATTGAATGACAGTGTAACCGAGGGGGTCTGGAGGTGACTGCAGGCAGGAGGGGTGGAAGTTCACAGTACTGAGTTTCAAAGCTGGGAGGATTGGGTGGTCGGGCAAGAGCACAGGAGAGAGGAGGAACAGCTTAGACACAGTGGTGAGGATCAGGAAGGACACCTTCCCCACCTCTGGGCCGATAGTACAAGAGCCGTGGCAGAGAAAAGAGCTACCATGTGAGGGCTGCAGGAGAAGCAACAGCACAATCCCCAGGGAGAACCAGGTTTCCATTAGAACAAATTAGGGGGCAGAATATCCGAGAAATGCAAGTTGGGAATATGGGAGATTTGCTAGTGGCTGACTGATTTCCAAAGGGCCTAGTGGAGGAGATCAAGGAATCTGGGTGGGCGCAGGAGAGTTTGAGACGAGGTCAAAAACTAACATGGACAAAGCTGACTGGGGATGAGAGTCTAGGAAGTGACAGGTGCTCAGGAGCCCATCTGTGGTAACTGCAATAAGTAAAAGGCCATGACGATAAAAGGTTTGATTGTCTCGAGGCAGGTGATGTTGAGGTTATAAGTATTGGTGAAGGAAGGAGAGAAGAGGTTCCTATGAGGAACCCACCGAGTTCTGGGGTCCCTTTTACTTCCAGACGCTCTCTGACAACATCTTCACTCCTGACAGTTCGAAGCATGAATTAGAAAAGGGCAGGCTCCAGAACACTTGGAGCTTTTCTTCTTGATTCATGGGGCTATGAAGTAGAGGTTACTAATCTTTATGACAGGAATACCGCACACTGAGTGGCTTGGGCCTGCTGTATCGTTTACTGCCATGTAACAAATTACCTCCAGACATAGTGGCTTAAAATTGCATTTATCATCTGGCATTTTCCATGGATCAGGCGAAATTTGTTGAGTCCTCCATCTCTGGGTCTCTCCAAAGCTGCAGTTAAGGTGTTAGCAGGGGCTCAAATCATTTTGAGGCTCAGCTGGGGGTTGGTCTTCTTCCAAGCTCACTCAGTAGTTGTTGGCAGGATTTAGTTCCTCACTAACTTTGGCCAGAGGCCCCCTATAGGTTCCTTGACATGTGAGCCTCTCCCTAAGGCAGCTCCATCATGGCAGCTAGCTTCATCGGCAAGAGAGAGCGTGCTAGCAAGACCAAAGCCAGTCCTTCGTAATCTAATCTCTGATTCCCATCACTTTTTCCTCATCCTGTTCATTAGAAGCAGGTCAAAAGGTCCAGACCACACTCAAGGGGAGAGGGCATTACACAAGGCTATGAATACCAGGAGGACGGGATCGCTGGAGACGTGTCAGAGAGTTGCCCATCCCTGAACCAACCACTGATAACAAAGAGATTAAAACTGGCTTGGACCAGTCAGCTTCTGCCCACCGCTGGAGCTGGTGTCAAGTCCCCACACCACAAGGCCACACGTAATATCAGGGAGGAGCAGAGGCCGCTGGGTTCACTGTAACCGCTAAGCAGCGTCCATGCTTTTATTCTTCCAACGCTGACCTGTTTTCTTTCTGTAGTATGGGGGTACATCCTTTTGTCTCCCCATTGCCCGCAAGATCAAGTCCAGACTCCTTACTTCAGCATGCAGTGGCCTTTGTACTCTGACCCCAGTTTATCTGTCCAGCCTTACTTCTAACCATGTACTCTCTTATCTTCTAAGCCAGTGGTTCATCAAACTTTTTGGTCTCAGCACCCCTTTAATACTCTTATAAGTTATTGAGGGCCCCAAAGAGTTTTTGTTATACCTATGGATATTTATTTAATTAGGAATAAAAACTAATTTTAAGATACTTATTAATTTGTTGTAAAATAATACTCATTACTTAAAATGAGTACTACTCACTACTGAGTGCCTCACACTACTGAAAGCCAGCCAGGTGCCCCATAATGTTTTGCATTTAAAAAAATTTCTTTAATGTCTGGCTTAATTAGAAGACATCAGGGCTCTCATACCTGCTTCTGTATTCAGTCTCTGGCGATATGTTGTTTGGTTGAGGTATATGAAGAAAATGTGGCCTCACATAGATATGTGGTTGGAAAGTGGAGATACAAGTATTTTAAATAGTTTCTTCAGACTGTTGCGAATGTTCTTCTTTGTTATTACACCAGCTCTGTGTAAGTGGTACTTTCTTAAAGGTTAGTTGCAGTGTGCAATCTGAACTTTCTGGATTCTGGTAATAAAGTCCATTGGACTGTTGAATAGCTTTTTTACCCATTTGGAAAATAGTGCTTCCCTGAGTTATTTGGGTCTTCCAAATATTTCATTATAAAGTATTTTTAATCACATTTATTTTTTTTAAGATTTTTATTTATTTATTGAGAGAGAGAGAGAATGGTAGAGAGAGAGCATGAGAGGGAGGACGGTCAGAGGGAGAAGCAGACTCCCTGCTGAGCAGGGAGCCCGATGCAGGACTCGATCCTGGGACTCCAGGATCATGACCTGAGCCGAAGGCAGTCGCTTAACCAACTGAGCCACCCAGGCACCCAATCACATTTTTAAATATCAGGTATATCTTGTCAGAAAAATCCTTATATTGGGAAGTCTTGATCATGGAGGATTAAGCTTTCCAGAATTCTGTTTCACTTAAAAGCTCAAACTTTGTAAATGTTGGCAACAAATACTGCCAATTGTCTTCCTTGATGTAATAGGTTCACTTCACTTACTTTTGAGAAAGCGTCTGATAACCATGGTTATCTGTCATCATTTTGTCAAGGGACAGTGGTGCTCCATGAAAAGATCCTTTGTGTTCTGGGTGTCGTTCACCTTTGTGGCCACCCACAGCCTCTTCCTGTGCCTCGCATTCACGTGCCTCAGGGGGGAATCCGATTGCATTAGTCAGCCATTATCTGACCCGAGGGCGGCCTGGCACAGAGCGTGGCCACCCGCACAGAAGGAACCACTGCTGGCCGCTTACTTGGAGGAGACTTCCAGGCTAGTAAATACTCCAAGCACCATGTCCAGGATATGTACCATTAATGAATTAGCAAGGTAGTTTTTGATGCAGAGATGCAAATAGAGTGATGATGGTATGACAAGTTGAAAAAGTGGATTTATAATTCGCTTTTTATAAGCACCCATTTGACAATACCTTGCTGAAAGACCCCCCCAAAAAAACCCATGTCCTTAAAGTTGTGGTCACATTCTAGTACCACCTTTACTTTGTTTGGAGCATTAATTCTATTCTGAGGCTGCTATGGGACCATCTGTCCCAAAAATGTTCTTCAGTACAGTTTGAGTAGTTGTTACTATGAATGTTCTACCAATGTAAACACAGATTTTATTGCCTTTCACATTGATATTAATAAAAAGATGTTAACAATTTTTCGTTGCTTTAAATGGGTGTCTTTCTCCTTCACAAGGGAGGAAAATCCCCCAAGGTCTGTGAGAATAATCATATCTAGTATTTTTATGTGTTAATAAATAATTAAGAGTCACTAGTCACTGCATTTTGCAGGTTCACAGATTTTAAATGTGACTTTTACTACTTTTTTTAATTGACTTTCTTATTCTGGTAGGAACAGAACAGGCTGTAAGAAAAATTTTCTGTATTTCTGCCATCTTGAGGTTTAGTAACTTTTCCTATTTGAAGTCCTGGAATTATTATATATGGTATAATGTACACTATAGATTTGGACCATGTATGTGAGAACATACCCACGAGTGAGCACTCATGAGCTCACAAGCAAGTTCCTTCAGTTAGCAAAGGGAAGAGTGGAAGCAGGCTGTTTTAGGAAAAAATATTGGGGCCTGAGTTCCCTCTTTCATTCATCCCTTGAGAGCATTAGGGGGTGGGGAGAGCAATGTATTTGGATTAATGAAAAAAACAAAAACAGCATCCCTATGAGGAAATGTAACCTGATACAATTTAAAGTAGGATCCAGACTGAAACAGAGTTCTTTTCGGGTGTGGAAATATTTTGTCACACAGTTGCCATCTAAATTTTAAAAGAAATCTAGACTTCCTTTCTTTTCTTACATCTTGATTTTGTTAAATCTTGTATTTCTTTGAGCCATATGTCCCAAGTAATTAAGTTATAAATATTATACAGAATAATTTGCATACATTCCAAATGCTTTTTAAATTTGAAGCAGCTTACCTTTCTTTCTAACACCACAGTCCTCACAAAGATGGGTTATCTCAGTTTCTCCAGTGACTTTATCCCAGCAATACACATTGTCCTGAGCTGTATGAGTGCACACTGCTGCACTCTGTCCCTGCCAGACAGCAGACAGAGTTTATTGTTTTGTTCCCTTTTTTTGAACGGAGCACTAAAGATGCCCTAGCACCTCCTTTAGCTTTCTGAACTGATAGGTATCAAGCAAAGCCTCACGGGCTGTTCTTGCTGAGTATTGTTAATGTTGCAGTACAGATTAAAATCTCAGAAAACCCCATTTATTATATACTTTATACGTATGGATAGCTTTTATTGTTAATATCCTAAATCATCTAAAGGCTTGTTTTCTTTCTTTTTTTTTTACAGACCTAACTACCATAATGAATGCTGCATATTAAGAGAAACCACAAGAAGGTTATACATTTGGTTGTCTAATAATCTTGGATTTGATATGAACCAACACATATTCCTTGTTGTCACTGACAGAACCCCAGTTTGTATGTACATTATTCACATTCCTCTCTGTTGTGTTTGGGGGAAAAAAAGACATTTTAGCCTTTTTTAAGGTTATTGATTTAATTTCATGTTATTTGGTTGCATGAAGTTGCCCTTAACCACTAAGGATTATCAAGATTTTTGCACAGACTTATACATGTCTAGGATCCTTTTATCAAGGCAGTTACATTCATCATTCTCCTGCCTTTACTCCACTATCACCAGACACCCCATTAAATATAAATTAGCATTTTTAAAAAATGACCACTCAACATAATGCTTAAGGGATTTCCTCTCTGTGACAGAACCCAGGAACCAGTTCCTAAACACATAATGTTGGCATATTGAAGATGAAATTAAAATTGTCCTTCAGTTTTGAGGCCATGTGTAAAGTTTAATCATACTGTAAAATATCTATTCCGTATTAGAAATAGCTAGTCAACAGCTTATACTTCTCAACTCATATTGTTACGTACACAAACTCAGTTTTTATATGTGAAGTTAGTGAGTCTTTTGTGTTATTCCAAAATAAAGGCAATGATTTATTTTTTCCCCAATGCCAATACAATTTGAGCTAATCACTCAAGGTGGATAATTTACATTTTAAAGCTGGAATCAGCAGTAGCCCTATGGGAAACCAGACAAAGCATTGACTTTTAAATGAACCATTGTTTTCTTTTGGAACTAGAATTAGAATAGTTGATATTCATCCACAAACCATTATTATGTGTACATTATTGTTGCTATTGTGATAATAGAGAATTTTATTTATTTTTATGCCAGCTTATATTGTGAGAACACACTTAGTCAGTTTGGGTTTTATCAATCCTGTTATGCTTGTCCTTGGAACATCTTTCGCGTATTCGAGGTTTGTAGTTGAAAAATTTACTGTAAAAAAAAAAAATCAAAAACAAAAAAATGTATTGTTTTTACAGAATAAATTTATTGGAATGTGTACTGGGAGTAAGATTTGAGGTTGTAAACAACGAAGTTAGTGTAATTTGGCTTCATCTATGTAATGTGAGGTATTAATGTAATTCATATATTAAAGCAAAAATTGTTAACAGCAAATTGACAATAGAATCAAGTGCAGGTGAGGGTTTTCTTTTTCTTTCTTTCTTTTTTTTTTTTAAACACTGTCTGGGTTTTAGGTTTTTTGTAAACGTGGGGGAGGGAAAGGAATGGTACACTATTGCTCGCACATCTCAGATAATATTTACCAGCTCAGTGGACCCTAAATTCGCACACTTGACATTACCCATGCATTGGTTTCAATTCCCATTTTCTTTTTGTTTTCTTATTTTGGTGAGGAGCTAATAAATAACATGAAGAGAAAATGTGAGACGTTCTAAAGGCCCAGGGCCATTGAGGATGGGGCTGGTGCTGGTGGATGGTGGTGGTGGTTACGGCAGCCGAGTGCATGAAAGCACCAGTCTGCTTAACCCTCTAGGGCACTGAGAAGGCGGCTGTATTTTTAGGTTGTTTCTCTCGCTTAACAAATATTAATTTTTCTCTATACTCATAGTTCCAAATATGAAAAGTTCATTAAAAGATAGTAGGGATGCCACTCCAGTTCTTTTTCCTTGAAAAGTACTTTTTAATTTTGAGAGTTTTAATTCAATCTTAAATTAATGAAATTTAATTAATTCATCAAAAGTCCTCTTCATTGCTCACACTAAAACATAAGGAGAATGGAGATGACATTTTGAATTGGAACATGTAACTGACAGATTTTTAAAATAAAAATCCTAAAGACTCCAAAACTGTTTCTGAAAAAAAATTACAAAATGTGTCAAATTTAATAAGATTTGTTTTCATAAAAGGCCAAAAAAAATTTATTAAAAATATACACAGAAATACAATAGAAATATTTCCAGTCACCAGTAAAACTAGTATTCATTAAGAGTAATGATAAAGTTATCGATCCCTCCTTAGCTATTTAGACTCACAAAAAAATTTTATTAAAAGCAGTTCTTAAAACAGCAGTAAATAATATACTTTCCTTGGGAAAACATATTTCAAATAACATTTTAAAATATTGTGATGATTTGCTTTTTATATTGAGGTTAATAATGACGCATATATATCTTATATGCCCAAAGTATCTCTCCAGTATGTATTTGCTGTTTGGAATTTTTTAATATGCATAGGCCATATTCACTTTTGAATAGTTCATTTTCATGCTCACTATTGTAGGAGCTAAGTTGTAATTGTTTACAGTTATATTTAATATGTGCAAACAGAATATTGAAATAGAAGGTCAAGCTTATTCACAAGTAATTTTGAATATATTTCTTTAAAGAAGCTGTTTCTCAACTTCACTTTTCCTTCAAAAAATGAAAATTTACCCACACAAAACCATATGAGAGCTCACACATACAGTGCAGAGCAAGAATTTATGTATTCATAAGTATTCCTGAATAGGAAGGGAGTGAAATGGGACAAAATATCAGTACCAGGATAACAAAAGTCTGTAATCTAGAGAGGAAGAACATGAAATAATATCTTTATTCAACTTTTTCATCTGCCTTTGTTTTTATAAAGAACTCTGGTTTGTAGATACAACGATAGGCCAAGAGCTGAGGAAGAACTCCATATGCTATGTTTAATGCTAGAAAAAGGGTTTTCGCTTCTTCGGGGACTCTGTAGACATAAGCAGTTCTAGCATGAAGAGAAGCACCGATGTGAGAAAACTGAGCCTGTTGCATTTAAAGAAAAAGGGGGGAGGTAAGCATGAATTCTGTGTTCAGTTGGATTCACAGTGTGTTCTGGATGACTCATTCAGACCATGTTTCCTGTGCCCTCAAAACCAGTATTCTCTCAAACAATCCATAGTCTTCAGGATTTCACTGAATTTAGGGCCAGTCTTAACATAACTGTTCAAATAAAGTAAACCTTCCTTAGTGTGGCTTTATCACCCATCCAGTGCCCCTTACCAAACATTAGTGCTCAATTTAAAAAATTGAATAAAATCTCAGGGTTTTTTTCCTTCTGATTTGCATTCTGGAGATCTATACAGGCACTCATTGTGGCTTACTAAATGTGTTCCAATACAAATGAAGAAAGTACAGAGTTTAAAAAGTGAAAATATTTTTAATACAGCTATTTAAAGAGAAGCACTGAGGACCTCAGCTTCATTAATCAGTCTTTTTTACCTATTCCTTGCAACAAGAGCTCAAAGCCCTTCATTATATATTTTCTGTTTATTTCTTCATGTATTTTTTTTTAATGCAACTTTAAAAAATACTAAGGGTTGTTTTGTAAGTAAGGTTGTTACCAGCTTGGGTGGGGGTAGGACTGTGGTTGCTCTTTATAAAATGGTAAATGTACATGTAGGCAAATCAAATTCTAATTTATTTAGAAGTATGGCTTGTCAGCATAACCTGAGGCTAGAGCTTCCCATTTGTACTTATATACTTGTTCATAACGTACATTCAGAATGTATCTTTTTTGATACTTTTCATAAGCACAGGGGAAAACTGTATTAGAAAAGGCTTCTGTGTGAGGATTTCCTCAGGATTCTCATATTGTTACAAAATGCAACCCTGGAGTCTGGAAATCTAAGCTATATGTGAATAAAGGATTGGTTCTAAATATAACAAGTGATGAATTATTAGTTCATCAGGATCAAAGTAAAGAGAGAAGATATTATGACCTAAAGAAGTCACAGAATAAGAATGAAAAACTAATTTGCTTTAAATACGTATAAGTTCTTACACTTCCTTCTGTATGAAATCAGTTTATTCTGCTAAGTGGTTAACAGATAAAAGTGTTCCTTAGCACTTGACTTTACCAAGAGAAGAAAAGGACAAGCTTTCATTGGCAGCATGTGTATGGATCTGTATCAGTGACAGGTACTTTAATAGGCTACATTTTTACAAATTACTGATACATTCCGGGGACCTCACAGTACAGTTTTGCTACTCTCTGGAGATAAAAAAATTAGTGTGGTGTGTTACCAAGGACCAACACAGAAACTGTCCACCTCTGTCTGCACTGTGATCCATGAGGCTCCGTGAGGGCTCTGCCCTCAAGCACATGTCCCCCAGGCAGAGGCCCAGAGGGCACCCCACAGATGGTAAGCATTCCATCTCCGGGCTCTGAAGACAAACAGCCTTGTGAGTAAAGGGTACTGGAGAGGCTGCTCCGAGGAGCCGCTCTTGGGTAGTTCTAGGAGCACTGATCAGGAGCTTGGCCCCTGTTGCTGTTTTTCCCTCGGGCTTCTTTTGAATAACAGTGTTTTTCTGAATAGTATAACCAAACTTCTGGACTAGAGGCTAGATATGAACCTTGATCTTCAGAAATGTGGGTTTGGTGTCTTTGTCTTTATAGACACTTGTACACATGACAAAAATCACCAGGTTTGGGGAAATGCCAACCATACTTTGAGAGATTAATATGAGCAATCATGCCTACTTGCATAGGGAAACCTGCATAAAAAGTCAGTGATTCCGTAGGCTCTTTTCCTGCACTCCCCAGTGCAGTTAATACCTCATTTTCAAAAAACAGCAAAATCATGGCAACATTACAAAATGATCATGTCCTTAGATTAGATTGTAAGCCCACCGGGCAGGTACTGTGTCTAATGTTTTGTGTGGCGCCTCTCAAATTGTTAGAGCTCAATAAACATTAAACAACATTGGTCTTGTGACTGTCAAAGTACAGAAAGGTTCTACAAAGCATTTCTCTATTTTTATACCTATTTTGGTAGGCCTGCCTTCTCCAGAATTACCTATTTACATTTCTAATGCAAAGAGGTGTCTGCAGGTGAGAGAAGCCTAAGGCCAGTGTTCTGCGGTTTCTGGCAGTGCCTGCAGCTCTAACAGGTGTCTTTACAGTGGCCACACCTCCTGCTGAGTCAGCACCCAACCACTGCTTCCTCCCCAGGCTTCAGAAAAACCCCGTCTTGCTGAGAACGGTGCCCTCCCCCAGCACACAAGGCCTGCCGATGGAAGGACCGAGAGCTCAGCCTGGCACCTGGGTTGGTATCCAGGGGCTCTGGGCTCACTGCCGCTGAGCTGACTGTCACCCAGGATCATAGGTACAACTTGTGGAGCCCAGAAACTTCTGCCAAGTTCAGTGATCTGACGTTGGGAGGCACTAATCCTCTTTCTTGCCATTCTAAATCAGCTTCCACCTCAAGTAAATTTACAAGATATGCTTTGACTTTTTTTTAATGGATGATTAGAATGGAAAATGAGGCAAAAAAAAAAAAAAAGCCAAGAACGGTTAAATTTTACTAGCTCCCTTTTCTTGTATTTAGAGACAACATGGAAAGGATGACTAAAAAATCATGATCTTGGTTCCAGAAAGAAGAGCTGAAAGAGTATCATGTGTCCACATAAGTATCATAGGCCAGAACCAATGCTGGAACAACAGCCAGGCTATTGGGCCGACACAGTGTAAGTCGTTAACCCGGCACTGGGTCACTTCTTAGGGCTTTCTGGGCAGCACAGTCCAGGGGTTAAGAACACTGCATCTGGAACCAGACCACCAGTGTCGGAGCCCATCTCTACTGGCAGTATGACCTTGGGTTAGGTATGTAACCTTTTTGGCTTCCTCATCTATAAAAGTAGGATAATAATGGAGCCTACCTCATAAGGATTGCTGTGCCTGTTCAATGAGCTGATCTTTGTGGAGTGCTTAGGGCAGTGCCAAGAGAGTCGCCTGTTCGTGATCTGAAATTCTACTTTGTTGAGAACTCAGGTGGGCTCTTTGTTTTTAGATGCTCTTGCTGACCTTTTTGACAATTTCAAGACGATCTGTCTCCACCAAAGGATAATCATGTGAAGACATTAAACCCAAAGTCTAATTTTAATATTAAATAAAGATGTTTTCTGATGACTTACACTTGAAGCAAACTATTAAAATAGGCTTTGCATTAGTATCCCAATTATCCATGTTCTTCCGAAATCTTTCAGGTATTTCCTAAAGGTTTCCATAACGAAAAAAAACAAAAATTCGCCTCCAGGAGAGTCAACTCTACAACCAAATTACCCACAGATAAGCTTACAGACCCTTTTGTGAGGAAGTACACAGCATCCGCTGTAGCCAGGGAGTGGGAGAGTCTGAGCAGCAAGTGGGAAGGGGTGTTGCCCGACCCAGGGGGGACTGTTCCTGCTTCCAGGGCCGTGGGTGGCACTGGATGGGCAGCAGGCTCCCTGACAAACCCACTGCGAGTCTATCCCAAAGCTCTCTCCCAGTCTCTCTGATCTTTAGGTAATAATAACTGTTACACATGTGGCTACAGATGAATGAATCTCCTGAGCAGCACAAGGCACTTCCTCTAGACTCCTGTTGGGAATCTTAAACCAACAAGAACAGCAACAAAGACCCACAGCGCATTCTGTGCCAGGCACTGTTGTAAGCCTTTTACACATATGCCCTTATTTAATCCCCTCCCAGCAGCTTTAGGAGAAAGCTCCTGTATTATCCTAACTTTCACAGCGGAGGAATCCAAGGTGGCGAAGGTCACGAGCTCCTCAGGGACAGGCTGAGATACGACACAGCCTCTCCAGTGCTCGTGCTCTTAATCATATTGACCAGATTATTTTCTTCTAATGTTCAGTGATATTTTAGCAGAGAAAAATTCTTCAGTTGCTAGAAGGTACTAATAAGTGGATCTAAGCAGGCTGCAATATTTTTCAAACTAGACTTGCAACTTCAATCCTACGATAGGAATTTTATAGGAAAAGACAATTGAGTTACGAATAAGTCCCCACTGGCTCTTTGGTGTAAAATGTGTCCTGGTTTTATCTGATTTTATTTTACTTTTTGATGGACGTTTTTGATTTCTGAAGACAGCAGATTTGGCAGATTCCTACAGAATCTGAAATCAGGGATCCAGTAAGAACTTAACACGTTTTCCATGGACTTGTACTGATCTAGAAATTTTTCAAAGATTTTTTTCTTACTAAATCACAGTCTTGGGAGTTCACTAGGCCTTTCAAGAAATGCAAACTTTGATAAAGTTAGTGGGATCGTGAGTGCACAAAGCTTCTAAATGAGGAATGGCAGTTTTAGCAGGCGAGGGATGCAAGTTGGGTTAGGGAGGGTGTTTTCTGTGAGTGTCAGATGCCCTCCCAAGGCGAGAATTCTTTTCATAAGCCAGTATCGGCCAGGTAGAAAACCAATCACATACCTGGAATTCAACAGTCTCATCATGGGCACTTTGGTTCCAGTGTGATTTGTAACTTTTCCTTTGGTTAAACACTCTGAGTAGATAGATATTAAAGCCCAGCCCAGAGGCGTGGGACTGTCAGACACCCAGTTCTCAGATGACACCGTTCTGGGTTGGGAGAAACCTCCTCCTGACATTTGCAGGCTCTGGTCTGTAGCCTCCAGCTACCTTGTCAAACTGGGCAGTGGTGGATGAGCCCAAGGATTCCGGCAAGGCCTGGGGTCTGGCTGAAGCCCCTACTGCTGCCCAGGGCTCTACTGGCCCCACCGCCCTTCCCCGAACCGCCTGGCCGGAGCCACAGAGCCTGTCTGCAGGCCTGGCCCTCACCGGCAGGTACAGTCCGGGGTTAGTCTTAGTGCTATGGCTTCTGGCGCCCCTTGGCCCCCAAGGTGTGACCTTCCCGAGCCTCCTGACTGCCCACTGTCCGCCTGGCTCGGTCCAACAGTGGCCTCACTCTTGTCAGCCCCCTCGATGACAACGGTCCGTGCTCCTGCAGCGGGGCCCACTATGGGGCAGACCCAGGTACAGGGCCTGGAGAGGGGTGGCAACTGCGTCCAACTCTGAGCAAGCTAATCCTGCAAGGAGGGGACTGGTGAGGGTGAGGCTGGTAGGAGGCCCTCCTGGGGAGCGTGGAGGGTAAGGCCAGGAAAACAAAAGCCAAGGCTTACTCCACCCTCTGACCTGCTGCCCGCGGCAGCACCTAAACACTTCCCGGGCCTAACACGGCGCACGCTGTGTCCCCGCCTCCCACCCCCCAGAGGCTCTCCTGCTCCTCCAGGCCCATACGAGGTCTGGCTTCGAGGTCTGGCTTTGTGCTGTAGGACCCCACCGCCCCTAACATCTGCGTGAGAAGAGTAAGGACATCAGTGGAGAAGAATGTGGGCATTGGGGTCAGACAGGATTCCAGATCCCTCTTCTGCTATTTAGTAACTCTGACCCCAGGCAAGTAATAAACTGCCCTGAGCCTCTGCTTGCTTATCTTTTAAGTAAGGCTTTAAAAAAACAAAACAAAACTGCAGGGGTAATGCTGTGTTTGTCACACTGTTTCTTCTGGGGCACACAGGAAGCCCACATTCATCTGCTTCCCGTGCAGTCAGTTGGGTTGGTGCCAGGCCTGGCTCTTGAAAATATCCCACGTGATCTTTGCCCAAGCAAGAAAGGAGACTTCATTGTGTTAAGCCCCTGTGTATTTCCTACTCCAGCAGAGCACACAGCCCATCCTTACAGATAAGTAAGTACAACACTTAGCCTGCTTTGCCTCCCGTAAAGTAAGGAGGTGAGAGTGCAGACCACTGTGGGACCATGAGCGTAAGCGCTGGGTTTGCAGATTCCTATGGAGGCAGAACTAACTGGGCCTTGTGACGGGCTAGATGTAGGGGTGAGGGAATGGGAAGGGCTGTTTGCAGGGATGGTGGAAATGGGGGTAAGGTGTAGGGAAGGTCAGGAGTCCTATTTTAGACACTAACTCCAAGACAGCCAAGTGAAAAGACTGAGTCTGGGATTAGGTCTAGGAGTCTGGGAACAGTCTGGCCTAAAGACAGAAAATTGGAAGTCAGCTTATAGTTGGTATTGGAAGATATGGAAATAAAGGCTGAAACCCTGGCCTAAGGAATCGGCTATTCAGAGGTCTGCCAAGAGGGTAAATATTAGTTCTCTTCCCTCTTAAGTCCTTCAAGGAAAGAACAGGAACCCTTACTTCCGGAGGCTGTACCAACTTTTTTGATACTAATACTCAAATTCTGTAATTGAGAATTACCTCAGACTGGGAAGAGCCTAAAGTATTAACCCATGAATCCTATAGCTGTTTTTCCAGCCTGTAAATGGCAGAGTGCTGTTGTACTGTCCCAGGTCCTGCACCATGACTAAAATTAACTGTATGTTCTGGCCGCTTCCACATGAGCCTCATTCTGAGGCCTGCTCGAAAAGAGCAAGATGCAAGAGAATGATTTTACAAGATGGATTCATTTGTTTCTTTTTTATTTATAGTGAGAAGGGGGAAAAGATAAAATTATTTAATAATTTTCTTCCTTGTTCATAAGATCAGTTTGTCTTGCTGTTACCTTGTAAAAATGTACTTTGGGTAATAATACACTTCCATAGATAATTGTATTTCCAGTTCAGTGAAATAAGCATTCACTGAACCCGTGCTCGAGGCCAGGGCCTTGACTGAGTAGCAGGGGGAAGGAATGGCATGACTGGGAACAGGATGTTCTCAAACCCAGTTTCCCTGGCTCAGTGCAGTGCGGCACAACAGAATTCTGACATCTTCGGTGTGAGACAGACATCTCAAAGATGACGGCTCTCAATTCTTGTTTAGTAGCCATGGTGTTCAGAGACCGGGAGACAGCACTGGGCACCAACGGTGCCCCTTGCTGTGTGTGTGACCTGGGACACGCCATTAACCTCACTGGGCCTCAGCTTCCTCACCTGTAGAGCTGGCTGCCACAGCTACCACGTAGTTATTGCAAGATCTGAATAACATGCATATGCAGAAATGTCTCCCAAAGAACTGCAGAAAAAAGGGGACGAGTCTAGGGCCTGCTTCCCACCCACCCTTAAACACCAAGCAGAGATGTTTCTCAGATTCTCGGCAATGACAGCCAGATCCCCAGCAGACGTTCTGAACAGAGCGTATGTTTAGTACCTGAGCTAGACCTCCGGCATGCATCAGTGTTATGTCAGGCATCCAGGAGCATCCAGGAACCACTAAGCCATAAAGCGCAGTCACAAAGTAAGGGACAGAATAGAACAGATAGGCCAGCATCTGCATTGAACAGAGAAATAACATCATCAGCAACTTCACAGCCTGGCCCGACGAAAAGCACCAAAGATGAACATTTTTATCTCTGAGAATATTAACTCCCATTTCCTACATGGGTCCACACGTTCCCATTCTTAAAGAATGAACATTAATTTCAGAAAGACCATGGGCTTCATAACTACTTGACCTGGATTTTAGGATAAGCAGCAGGATCCTTTAGGTAGGGCTCTTGAAATTGCGTATAAAATCGGCAGAGCTCAGCCGGGCAATCCAAAGCAATCTGGGAACAAAAACGAATTCGTTATAAAGTTACAATCACATCTGATTCTCACCGTTTGCTGAGAGGGCTGAATGTTCCAGGTTCAGCCACAAGCTGTTTTGCTATTTAACAAAAACTGTGTATCATAGAAGCTCATCAGTGAAAGAAAAGAAATATTCTACAGATCAACTCGAAGGAGATGAAGAAGTTAACAGTAGAGCAGGAAATAACTAATGCTCTATTCTTGGGTACCTCCTAAGTATCTAGATTTCCACTGGCCAAAACACAGCTCGTGCTAGATTACCAGTTTCACTTTTCCTGGGAATAAATAGCTAGCCAGCTGTTCTGCGGGAAGAAAAGCACATTCCTAGACCAAATTCATCTTACTATGCATTGCAGACTTTAAGAAACTGCCTCCTCCTCTCTCCAGTGGCTCACGGAGCACAGGGCCTTTGGGGGCAGTAGAGGGTGATCTGAAAGCAGGGTCCTCCTATGTGAAGCCACATCCTGTGTCCACTTTGAAAGGGAGCGGAGCAGAGTTGGTCACAGCAGGCTCTTGGCCACAGAAGAGACAGAGTCTCTCTGGCACGTAACCAGCCAGGTCCCCTCTGAGTCCCCTCCCTCCTGCATCACTCCTCATGTCCTTGGCCATAAATGCTGTCCCGTCTAGATAGCATCTGTGAACATGGGCCAGTGGCAGAGTTGGTAAAAAATGGGCCCAAACTTAAAAGCCCGTCTGCAAAAGTCCCGCCCACGTGCACACATCTTTCTGGTGCACAGAATGGATACGGCTATGCAAGAATACAGCTGGGGCTCATTTTTGTTGTTACTGTTGTTCTTTTCACTTTGGGAATTAGAGCAAACTAACCAAAGAACAGTTTTAAGGACGCCTGGCTGGCTCAGTCGGTAGCGTGTATGACTGTTGATCTCGGGGTCATGGGTTTAAGCCCCATGTTGGGCATGGAGATTACTTAGGGGAAAAAAGCAGTTTTACTGCTCTGTGCTCTGAGCAAAGCCTACGGCTCTGCTCTCTCCTTCACATCCCTTCCCTGTGCCACTCCTCCTATTAGCTGACTCCACTCCAGGCAATGCCTGATTTACTGATGGAGACCGCTCTTAAGACAGCTTCTCGCTCTGAACCCAGCCAGCCACACAGAGTATATGGTTCAAAGACCCCAAGACAGTCAGCTACATCAGTTCACACTTGCCACTCGGCTCCCCAACTGTTGTGCAAGCCAGCAGGCTTAGAAGAGTAATCGTCACTGAGGCTGAATATAGTTACCCATATGATTCTGGCTGCTGAAATTCGTTTCCACTAAGAATAAATCATGAAACTAAGCATTGCAAAGGATCATCCATCAATAAAAATAGTAACAAGTGGGGCATCTGGGTGGCTCAGTCAGTTAAGAGTCTGCCTTCGGCTCAAGTCCCACGTCAGGCTCCTTGCTTGATGGGCAGCCTGCTTCTCCCTCACCATTGCTTGTGCTCTCTCTCTCTCTCGCACTTTCTCTCTCTCAAATAAATAAATTAAATATTAAGAAAAAAATAGTAACTAGTAACCCCAAGTAGTGAACACTCACCACGTATAAGGCCCCCATAAGTGGTCGATGTTTATTCTCTTATTTAATCTTCAAACCAGCACCGTAAGATAGGTACTGTTATTTTATAGCAGAAGAAACTGAGGTCAAAGAGGTTAAGTCATTTTTCCAAGGCCACACAGCTGGTAAATAGCCAGGATCCTAACTCCTTACTCTGGGCCCTTCCTCAATGCCATGTCCCTACTCCGGGGAGCACAACGCAAGCCCTGTGCCACAGTGTCACTGGAGGCTTCAGGTACCACCCTTCCCAAAGACATTTACATTTAAATCAGAAACAGCAAAGAAACCAAAAGAATGAGACTCTTATCAGCTAATTTTTCGGGCACCCTAACATCGGGGAAGGAAGAGACTTCCAGGTGGGCTTAATCCAAGGAGCTGAAGGAGGTGCATGTGGGAGAGTGGCAGCAAGTGGGGCCGGGTCTCCAGGCTCTAACAGGAGGAATGTTTTGTGAGGGCACTAGGAAGTCTGATTAAATATATGTTTTTCTTTTTTTAATGTTACTTCGATCTGTGATGCTTACCAAGCCTCTAAACAGACAAAATCCAGTTGCCAGGAGGAGACACATGACCAACATTAAATCAAATGGTCTTCTCAGCAGGTCCTTGGCTTGGACTTCTTGAATGACCTAAAATAAGAGTTCGTAACCAATGAGCAGGCCCAGAGTGCCAAAGAAGAATCTAAGAACTACTGACGCCTAAGCGCTATGGTGCTGGATGGGGAGAGAACTCAACAGACGGGTGATGCGTGTCATAAACCACTAGCCGCCTAACTTACGAAAATCATGTCCCGCCTCCTCTCTGCTTCCACTTTGCTCCTCTGTGAGATTGGGCTGGGTCATCCTGTAGGGCCCTTCGAGCTCTAAGAGTCGTATTTTTTTTTCCTTGCAATAGGAGTTTTGTGATTATAAATGTAAGATATGTTCATTTTAAAAGTAAGGTAAACCATAAACCCAACCCACTATTAAGAGTCACTATACTTTTCCAGAGCTAGCTAGCTATCTATCATCTATCTGATCTACATTTATTTTTTACAAAATTAAGACTTTACATATAGCCAATTGTGTATTTGTTCTTTGGACCCTCAACAGGTACCTATATTACAGGCACTTTCCCACATTATTAAAAACTCTTCTAAAACGTAGTATCATGTGGAAGGACCATATTTCAGCCACTCTCACAGTGTTGGACATTTAAGGCACTTGCACTGTTAATGTGATGGTGAGCAATTCTGCGCAAAGATCTTTGACCGCATCTCTCTGGTGACCTTCCGAGGACAGGGCCTTCGACGTGAGATTACTAGGCTAAGGGGTTAAATTTGCTAAGCTTGATAACACCGCCAAATTGCCTTGCAGAGGGAGTCTGGATTTATGTTCCTATGAGCACTGTGTGACAATGTCTATTTCCCCCTGGCCATCACTGTGTTTGAACATTTAAAAAATGGTAACAGTTTCCTGTGTCTCCCGGCATGAACAGTGTTGAAACACTGACTGCGGAGACTTTTTTAAAAGCTGTGGAGCCCAGGACGATGGGTACTATTTGCTTTTTCTTCTTAACAACCACCTCGTTCCTCAAAAGGATGTCAGTGCGTCACCCGAGTGTGCACAGCAGGTGTCTCATTGTTTACAAATAAGGTGTTTGTAAATTACAATGCATTTTAAGGAATTCTGTAAATCTTATAGTCAACTGAATAATCATGTTCTGATGATCTGATGATCTGATGATTCGTATTTCCATATATCACTTTGCTTAAAGGATCTTGCTTAAGGATCTATTACCTATAAAAGGAAGAGAAACTTAGATGTTACTAGCTTAGAAATGAAGACCTTAACAGAGTACCTGCCCAGCCAGCATTGCTTCACCTTGACCACCTTGGCTGTGAATGGAAGGGAAGTGTCTCGGAAGACGTCCTGTAGCCAGTCTTCATGTGCCTGGATCCCTTGGTAAATTAGACCCTGAGGCTGTGTGTGCTACCCCGAACAGCAGGATCCCTCCAGCCTCCCCTTGTAAAGGCACTGGCATCTCTGCAAGAGGTACCCAGATGCTCAAACACCAGGGCATTAACAGCCCCAGACAAACCACACACTCCACACACTAAACAGGATCTGTTGGGAACAGTCAATGTGACCCAGGGCACAGGAAGGTCCAGAAAGCACAGCCTGGCCGGTTGAAGCCAATGTATTCAGACAGAAACAGACCATCTCTGCCACTGTAACTAAGGTGTGACCAATGCACAGAATCAACGCAAACGGTCTGCCCCAGACCTCCAGTGCCCAGAGGCACAGTTTGATCCAGTAGCCGGGAGATGTGAGTGAGCCCCGTGAGTTTGGGAACAGGTTACAGTTAACATAATAAAATCACCTTTGAGGGATAATTATAATTTTCTGATGGCTGATTATAGATTCTGAAACCAGCCCAGACAGGAAGACAAGTATATGGTATGCTTAAGAAAAAAGCAGGGCAAATGCGGGCTCCATACTTCCCTATTTAAAAGAAAGAGAGAGAGAAAGTCAAAAGTTTGCCAAAAAGATCTCTAAACACCAGTAACATTGAGGACACCCACCTCAAGTCATTAACACTGTGCTGTTGGACCAGACATATTCTTCATGAGACCAAATGAAACAGGTCAATTTAAAGCTACGAGGTGCTCATTACCAGGCATGTCCTAGCTACTGTATTTTTAAAGAATATTTGATATAATACCCTGATTGTTGGCACACATAAATGATAACTTCTTTCACATTAGCTTTCGAGAGCCTTAGTTCTCAAATACATTTATCGAATGTGTCAAGAGTTACATATGATACAAAAAGTTGTAAGAAATATTTGCACACCGCAGGTAGCCACAGACACAGATACCCCCTCTAGATCCTAAATGTCAGGAATCGCTGATTGTCTAATCGTTCAGCATACACTTCTGAAAGTTGCTCAAAAGCATTTTTTAACAGGTGAAATGATGGAGATAAGGAAGGATTCTGCATAACCGCTTTTCAGTAAGCTTGGAATAACAACCAAGACGGCTTCTCTGTTTACGAACACTCCCCCATTGTTTCAGAAGAGGAAAGTGAATGTTAAGATAAAGTTTCTTACCCACAATGTTTCCTGGCACAAAAACAACAATGCTCATGATAATAGATCCAACCCAGTAGAGGCCAATAGTTCTATAACTTTCCCTGCAACGAAAAAATGTCAGCTTAGTGCACTCGTCTTAGAATACTATTAGCAAAAGATGGTCCACATGATTAGCATTATCCTAAGTAGTAAAGTGTACGAATCGCAACTTACTGAATCGATAGTAATCAATCAACTCTAAGGGGCCCTAGTCGTCAAATTTCATTTCCATCTGTGATATATTATAGAACCCTCTTTGTGTCCTTTGAATAGGAATTGTGCTTGCTGCCCTGATCATCTGTTAAACTACAACATGGTCAATCACGGTCCAGGGAGACCTGCACTTCACTGTGTCCTATGAAACTCACTGCAGGAAAGGAAAAAGATGGTTCAAAACAGAAGGGAAACTGGACCCATATTTTAAAGCATTGTAAGTATGAGTAACAGGATGTTAAGTGGACTTTCCCTGGTGTCAGAATTGTGGCCAGAGCCCTAGCAATGAAGATCATAAGTGCCACCTAGCCCCAACAGGGCAGCTGGACACAGACCCTGAATCTTCATAGGCGAGGTTGACGAAAAGCTCTTTCAGCTGGTAACCCTGCTACCCCACCTCCATAAGGGGCCATGAGAGATCACAGGGAGATTCTCTGAAGGGAAACAGAGGTGGACCTTTCTGCCTTGCCCCACCTCCCAAGCCAAGAGCTGCCACTTCCCAGGAGGCCAGTCCACAATGACTGGGATTGTCAGCAGGAGAACAAACCAGAATCTTCCACAGCAGAACTTCTCTAATGGAGCCAAAGAAACTCCAACCCACTCCTGGCCGCCTCCAAGCAGAGTCCAGGCATTCTCCGAAATACCTGCCGTGTGCCCTGGAGGCTTGGGAACATTCATGAAGAGATAGGCTAGGACCTGAAGGAGTCCCAAACTCAGCTGGAGCTGTCCTTGAGCTCACGACTGAGGGGGCAAGGGCTATGGGGCAAGGAGTTGGTCATGCGGAATTTCCACCTCATCTGGGACAAGAATGCATCATTTTCTCCAACCTGGAGCCACGGGAAGGCCTGGGGAGGTAGCTGGGCTTGAAAGGATCCTGCCACAAAGGGTACACGTTCTGGGTGACAGGGACGCCGGCAGAAAGCAGCCGTGGGTGTCCCACCAAGGGCGGGGAAGTCCCACGAACTCAGCCAGCAAGAGCATTGCTCACGTCAGGCCTCTGTGCCACGCACAGTCTCCTGGGGTAGGGGTCTCCGAAGAGCCCACCCCTGGGCTCCATACAACAAGCCTGGCAGAGCGGAACTGAGGGCACCGATCCCCAGAAACCAGAAATCGTCATGTAAGACTCTGCCCCTTTTTCTTTAGCCCCACGTGCATATACACACATCCCCGAGGATCCAGCTGCAGACGAGACTGTCCTTCCTGGACAACAGAGTCAGAAGCGTAAGGGGTCTGCCCAAGCTGTCCCCGTGGCCGGGGATCATCCAAAGGGGACATGTTCAAAAGACAGCAGTGCCAGGAAAAGAACTTGTGTTGACCACGTCTAACTCACGTCTGTGGAGTGTATCTTCACGTGCGTGTGTACCTGTCTGTGCCCCTGTCCCTCTGTCTGGTTTCCTTACATATGTGCGTATTGGCTGCTACGCTGGCAAAGGGGCACACCCGGCGGACAGGCTGACTTACTCCCACGCTATGGCCGCCACCATCACCAGATACATTAGATAATGAGCAGAGCCGTCCCAGTAGCAGATCATGTGCCCGTACGCGGTGTTCAGATGCGGTTCACCCTAAGGAAAGAGTAAAAGAGGGGTCTACTGTAAAGAGGACTCAAACATCTCCACACAGGACACCAGACCTGTATTTCAAGTAAAGTGGAACAGCAGAGCTGGCTTGTGTTCGTCTGCTAGGAGGAACCTAGGCTCAGTCCCATGCAGGAATCCCACACAAACTTTACCCTGGAGCCGCCGTCGCCAGAGTCTGCCGTGGGATGGCCCCGAGCCTGCCTGGCCATCCTCTGGGGGACGCACGCGGACAGTGACGCCAGGCAGGTGGAATCATGGGCAACCGTGGTTGCACAGCTGATGCACTGAGGCCAAGTCAAATCTGGGACCAAAGGTGCATTGGCTCTGGCCGGAGGGGGTGGCCGGAGAAGACTCTGCCCGCCACAGCCACCAGCTGCCCTGCGTCATTCGCCTGCGTGCTGATCCCCAGGCTTGTTGGGCTGAGGCTGAGGAAGGCACATCTTGCCCACACCCGGGCACACAGACAGACAGGCACCCCAACCCCCTCGACCTTCCCAGCCACCCTACGGGACCCACAACTCACTCCACTCTACAGATGAGGGAACAGGGTTCCAAGGGGTCACAGGACCAGCCTAAGGCCACATAGCGAATGCCTAGCACGGAGCATATCATCAAGAAAAGCCACACTTCTCCTGAGAAATTTTTTAATTTTACGAACATGAGCTCGTATGACGCACTACGTTTCCCTCTTCCAGACAGCTCCCAGAAAGTCACGGTCTAATTCGCAGGGGCGGTTAATGTCATTCTGACGCCCCCTCGTTCTTTCTCCTCGCTCCCACGTTCATGCTCTCCTGCCTTGCGTCCCCCCGAGACGCCCTCAGTCCTGTCGGCAGCGGCCAAGAGGGGGCCCCGCTGGAGCCCAACGCTCCCGGGGCAGGGATCGCTCTGTCATCACTCCCCACGCGTCCGATGGCATGAGGACCGTGGAGCGGGTAGGAGTACCGCGGCAGCTGGCCTTCCGTGCCCGGGCCTGGCCCGCATCCCTTCTCCGACATGCTATGACTGGACATGACTTCATGGTTCACGCCTACGCACCTGGCCATCAAAGCCGGCCTCGCCTGGTGGTTTGATGGGTGTCTTTAACTGGACGGCCCTTTGAGGGCCCTCCAAACGCCCCTGAACTCCTTCCATTCCTCAGCTTCGGCCTTCCGCTGAGCCCCACCCAGCCTCCCGATGAATGGTGACAGCACCCAGCCCGCCTGGCTCAAAGCCACAGGGCCATTTTTGTCACTCCTCTCTCCTCTGCGGTCTGCGGGCAAGTCCAGTCAATTCTCTCTCTCTGAGGTCACTGCGGGCCACCCTCCCTGTCCGCACATGGCCCTGTTCAAGCCCTCAGCGCCCCTCACGGAGCCAGGCCCACACGGTCTCTCTGTCTCCCTCTCTTTCCAATCCACCTGCCAGATGAAGACTCATGAGGCCTGGCTCCTAACGCATCTCTTCCACTCAAAAGCCTCCCAAAGCTGGGGGCCGCCCACAGGCCCGGCCCCACCTCCCCTGCCTGGCGGCCGGGCGCCCAGAACCTGGCCCTGCAGGCCTTCCCAGAGCGACACCCCATCCCACCTTCTCATGCCTCACCACTTGCCACCCTCAACACCTCAACCGCTGTGCCCTTTCAGCAGCCCCCTCCTCCCCGAGGCCTCCTCCCCGAGAGCTCCCCACTCTTTGGACTCAGAGGTCCCAGGCTCTCCAGCTGTTCTGTCTGCCTCTTGGCTTCACAATCTGCTTCAGGGACTCTTCTGGCCACAGCCTCCAGAGGTCCGCTCACTCCACCCTCGGCCGTCTTCTCTCTCCCTTTTCTCCCGAGCAAGACTTCAGGTACCGTCTATACTCAGATGGCCCCCAAATTTCTGTCAGGAATGGTCCTCTGAGCTCAAGACCTGCAAAGCCCTGCCAACCTGGACACCTGCCGGGATGTCCCTCCACCACCTGAAACTCCACATGTCCCCAAATGGACTCAACATCATCCCTGCACACCTGAACCCTGGGCTGACCATGGGGAGACACCTGCCTTTTCTCACCTCCAAGCTCTTGATCAAGCCATCCCTTCTCCTTGGAATGCCCTCTACCCTCCTCGTCTATCTGGAAAATTTTTACCTTCCAATGTCATTGCCATTTGAAAAAATGCTAGAGCAGTGTCACTAATTCAATGAGGACTCCCCTGACTGCTTCCAGACCCAGTTCTTCCCTGCGTACAGGCTGACCTTGTTTTATTGCCCTTCACTTTACTGTGCATTGCAGACTTTGTGTTTTTTACAAACTGAAGGTTTGTGGCAACCCTGCGTCAAACAAGTCTCCCGGGGCCATTTTTCCAACATCATTTACTCGCTGTGTGTCTCTGGGTCACATTTGGGTAATCCTGGCGATATTTCAAGCTTTTCCATTATTATTATATTTGGGATGGTGATATGGGACTGGTGATCTCTGATGTTAATACTGTGACTGGGGGCCCCAAGAACTGTACCCATATAAGATGGTGATTGATGGCTGTGGTCTGACCGCTTGGCCTACCTGCATCCCTCCCTCTCTCTCCCTGTCCTCGGCAAACTTCACTATTGTCTTATTTTAAGAAACTGCCACAGCCACCCCAGACCTTCAGCAACCACCATCCTGATCAGTCAGCAACCAGCAACATCACGGTAAAGACCCTCCACCAGCAAAAAGATGAGGACTCGCTGAAAGCTCAGATAATAATCAAGTTTTTAGAAAAAAGTATTTTAATATTAAGGTATGTATGGTTTTTAGACACAATGCTATTGTACACTTCATAGACTACCGTATAGTGTAACTATAACTTTTAGGTGCATCGGGAAGCCAAAAACTTCACGTGGCTTGCTTTATTGTGATATTTGCTTTCTTGCAACGTACCTGCACTATCTCCACAGTGTGCCCATACCCTGTGCCCAACTCCTGTCTGCGGGACTGAATTCCCCCGTCATCCCTCTAGTTTAATAACACCACCGCTCTCCCAAAAGCAGGAAGCAAGAGGTCTTCTTGGACCTTACTCTCCCCGTCACCCCCAGCTAATCCCTGAGTCCTACCCACTCCAAGTACTCAAAGCCTCTGAAATTCGTCCCTCCTGTGCTTGGCTCTGCCTAGGCCATGCTCAAGCCCTTGCTGGCCCTGCAAAAGCCTCCTGACTTGAGTCCCAGCTCTCAGCCCAGACACTCCCCTTCAAGCCCAACATTCCCAGAGCTGACTGCATTGTTCCCTGACTCAAATTCTTCCTTCGAATGTGAGATAAAATCCAAACTCCCTTTGCTTAACATATGAAGCATGCTGTTACTTGAAACACAGAGGAAAACTGTACTTTCCTGTGTGACCTTGAGTAAGTTACTTAACCTCTCTGGGCCTGGATTCATCACACCACTAAAACAGGGAAAGAGGACTAGCTCTCTCAAGGGCAGGTAGCACTATAATATGACAGCTAGGGAAGGATCATCACCATCAAATGGCTCCATTGTCTCGGTGTTCTCTAACACACGTAAGACCGACCTGGGCTTTCTGATGTAGTAATGTTTTAATAATAAGACACCAATACTAAATTCCTTTAGGGTATCTCATTTATATTAAATACAAGCAAAGGAAAAAGGTAGTGGACCAGGTATGAGGGAGGAGGTATCAGCCGAAGATGCTGAAAAGAAGTGTCTCCCATGATCAAATCCTAACTTTCTGCTTCACTTTCCACATGAATAAACCACCTACGTCTGTGGCAGTAAAAGAAATACCACAGATCTTACCACCTTACACTAAATGTAGGGATTTCATCTTTCATCTCCGAACAATGGGACTTGGGGTGCTGACCCTTCGGCGTAAGGCTTACAGTCACTAAGCGATCCCATACCTCTCTCAAGTAGTGTGTCATGAACCCGTCAATGATTCCATCCTGTTCCAAGCCTATGATGAGGTTCACCACGCTGGTAAATCCGAAAACTGCATACACTAGAGCAAAGGAAGAAGGAGTTATTTATTTGTTTATATTTTTGTAAAGTAATCTCTGCGCCCAATGTGGGGCTTGAACCCACAACCTCCAAGATCAAGAGTCACATGCCCCACCGACTGAGCCAGCCAGGCGCCCCAAGAAAGCAATAGTTTAAAAAGCAGTAGCTCAGGACTACTGAGCTTAGCAGCTTAGCAATGACTAAGAGCCTGGCATTCACCAAAAACGGTGACTTCGTCTTCATCTTTTCCAGAAGACACTGGGCACTGTCAAGATGGACTAACAGAAGGTCCCTCCTGTACAGAAGGACCCTGGCCTCTGTTCTGGATCTCCGTGTCATTGCCCGAGTGCTCTCTCCGAGGAGACACCCACCAGGGGGACAGAATGACATACTCACCCACTAACTCTGTGCCACGGGATCCTACCAGGTCACCCCATCCATCCTCCACAACCTACCAGTGGCTGCCCGGGGCCACACCAGCATCCCACCTGCAGCCAGCTCGTCTGATGTTTGTCCTAGTCTACACTGAAGAGCCTGAAGACGGATGATGACTGATGGGCAAGTTGTAAGAAGAAAGGCCAGTGATTTTTAAAATGGGTACAAGATGGCACAATCGAATACGGAAGAAGGCAAGCCACAGCGTCTCAGAGAATCTCACTCAGGTTGTGAGAGTCTCCTAAACGGGCTTAAAGCTACCAGCGACACACAGCTACAGAATGATACGTTTTACATGGCAAGGGATCAACTTAGTGCATGTTAGTTTATCAATAAGGATGCATTTTCAAGCTGTACCCCATCAGAAACCATGTGGCGGGCACGGGTAGGACAAGAATTCGAAGGTGGACAGAACAGCCATGATAAAATGGGGAGGTTACTTCCCGGAGAAGGGAAGCCAGCCTTGCCAAGTCTGCAGCCAAGCCCCCTGCGTTCACATCTTGCCCAGGATGCAAGGCCCACGCGTGCCCTGCCCTACAGACCCTGCCTTCCCATGCCTTCCAGGTCTGCTCCAGACCTTGCTGTCAGGATCAACCCCCGAATGTCCCCCGGGAAAGAAAGCGCTCAGCATCTGATCACTGAGGCTGACAGGAGTGTCGGATGCTGGGTCCAAGGCGACAAGCCCCGGCCCCAGGGCTGCGGTGTGCTCAAGCTAGGACATAGAGAACAGAGGGCTGAGGGTATAGGAACAAGGGTGCTCAACCCTGGGGAACCGGGAGAGACCCAAGTCAGCTAAGCATGGACTCCGCGGAGTGGGGTGGAAAGACAGCAGCAGCAGACCACTCTCGAAACCTGGGCTGGGGTCAGAGCAAAGACAGGTGGTGTGGGACCAGAGAAATGATGTGGGCCTTGAACTCAGACAGGTCCAACTCATCTACCCACTGGCTGTCCAACCTTGGGCAAGTCACGTGATTTACCTAAGCTTCAGGGTCTTTTATATGCAAGTTGGGAGAAATTAGCTACTTACAATTCTTCTTTCCCTCCCCACCTTTGCCAAGATCCAAGGTGGGCAGAGAATATTCCCCATGCCATTGATGATGGACTCAGCCACACGACTGCCTTTGGCTACTGGAGTGTACATGGAAGTGACAGTGGCCAACTCCAAGTCTCCTCTGCCATGAGAAGGGCCCACCATGGGGAGCTGCTGGTCCAAGAACAAGGAGACACATGGGACAGCTCTGAACGTGACCCGCAGCCTGACGCACAAGAGTCCCAGCTAACCTGCAGACCCATGAGCACGGACACTAAATGTTTATACCCAAGACTTGGAAGTACCCGAAGTGTCCACTGATGGATGAATGGATAAAGAAGACAGGCATACACAAAATGGAATATGACTCAGCCATAAAAAAAGAAGGAAATCCTGCCATTTCCAATAACCTGGATGGACTCTGAGGGCATTGCGCTAAGCGAGATGAGTCAGCAGAGAAAGACCGAGACTGTATGATCTCACTCAGGGACGTGGAAGCCAAACAAGCTGAACTCATAGAAACAGAGGCTGGAAGGGTGGTTGCAGGGCCGGCGAGTGGGGGACATGGGGGGACGCTGGTCAAACGTTACAGACTTCCAGTGATAAGATGAGTAAGTTGACAGCGTGGTGACTATGGTTAACAAGACTGCATTGTATACTAAATGTTCTCAGCACACGCCATAAAAAGGTAATTCTGTGAGGTGAGGGACCCTACGGCGAACAACCTCGTTGTGGTCACCATCTCACGGTGTAGCCGTGTGTCACATCGTCACAGGGTAGACCTTACGCCTGCCCGGTGTCAGACGTCAATTATATCTCAGTAAAGCTGCAGAAACATGGGAAATGCCCGTTGCTGCGGCAGGACACCGAGATCTGGGGGGTGTCTGATACGTAGCCTCACTAAAGCAGAAACTGAACGAGTAAAGGCGCAGCCCAGCTCCTGGCAGGGGAAGCGCTTGAAGGCGGGGATGGAGGCAGCGTGGCGCAAAGAAGAGCATGGCTTCGGGGGTCAATGCCGTTCTCGCCATATGACCTTGACCACTGAGCCAAACCAGCTTCTTCATCTGTAAGGGGAGGGCATTTGTTGCGAGGATTGAATAAGCTAATACTGCCACAGCGCTCGGGGCCACACCAGGCACACTGCAAGTGCTCGATCAGGGGTGTCTTCACTTACGTAATGTACGCGTGTACTTTTCAGGCATTGTTTAAGTATTTGACTAATATCATTGAATGTTTGTAGCAACCCTCCATGGGAAGCACTGTTTTCCTCAGCGGACCGAGACACTGTACAGCTCGGTTCCATGCCAGGTGGGGGGGGCGGGGGGGGTGGGGCAAGAAGCACGGGAAGGAGCCGCTGCAAGAGTCGGGGGCAGAGGTCAGAGCACGGCCGGGGGTGGGGGTGAGGAACCGAGGGGCCTGCCGCTTGGCCCTGGCAGTGACCCTCCGCCATGATCCCCGCTGGGAAAGGGTGGGGTCCATGGCTCAGAAGAGGTGTTCGTCTGGAGGGGAGGACTGCGTTGCCCTGAAACACTCCTCCGTTTCCTGCCACTTCCCCAGTGGGGCTCAGGGTACGGGAGACAGACTCCTTCTTCGCGGGGGAAGCGTGATGAAGGCGAAGGCCCAAGAGCTGCGCTGCGAGGTGGACACCAACCGTTTCCCTCCCATGGAGACGTACCATAGAACAGTGGGTCCCGGGGTGGTTTTCTTTTGACCAGGGCGCGAGCCAGCAGGGCTACCAGGAGCAAGATGAGGCCAGCAACCCCTACAATTGTCCAGGAACTGCAACGACCAGAACAGGGAGGCGGTCATTTATCGAAATAAACATGTTGATGCTTGGAATTTCCTGGCTATCGAATGCATTCACCCCCACCTCTGCCTCTGCGTCCAGTTCCAGTGCTGTGGGCTTAGCCAGGTTTCTCTTCAGTGCTTTGGCCCCTGCGGGCCACCCGTGTGACTTTCAAGGACTGGAAGCACCAGCTCCTCGCTCTTCCCGGCCTGCCCACCTGCACCCTCCGCCCCAGCCCAGCCCACCCTGAAGATGGCCCCTGCCTCACTGCCTCTGTGTCCACCCCCACCCCCACTCTTCCCAATCCCATTCCCCAGTGACTGACAGGCCTAACCACCAAATCCGCCACCTCCCTCAGAGCCAGCCAGAGACCTCTGGACTGAGCTCCAGGGAGCACAGAAGAGTCACAGCTACACACACCTTCCAGGAGGACCAGGATGTGTATAATCAAAGGGGCCAGGGGATGAGGCCAATCCAAGGAAGGAAGAGTTTGGGCCAGAGCTGCGGCCAGAAGGAAGCCAGCTCCCCACGCCCGGGGCCGCAAGCCAGAGTCCAACCCCGCACCTGGAAGGTAAGGTGAGGCTAGGGTGGGCACAGGAAAAAGACCCGATACCAAGGAGACCGGGGGCCAAGGCCCCTCCCCAGCGGGGCAGCATTAGGGCATGAGGCTCGGTTGAGTTAGCAGTCAAGACACCCAGAGTCTAGGACCTACTCTGCTACTGCCTAACTGCGCGACCTGAACAAAGTCCTGTCATTTCATCATCTGTTTATTAACTAATTTTAAAACATATTAAGGATAAAATGTATTATGCACCACTATGTGCCAGGCACTGTGGATGAATGGAGGACGTCCCTGTCTCCATGGAGGATCCTATCTCAATGGACTCTGAGCTCTCTCACCCAGGAGGTCACCTCTAGTCCTACAGAGATTCTCTCTCACGCCTCCAGCACCAAGCAGGGCTTGCAGTCCTAGACAAAGGACCACATGGCCCTCTCCAACAGCCTGCTACACCACAGACAGCCTCCTCAGCAGCCCTTGAGAGCCGCCAGAAGCACCGCTCTCAGCTGAAACCCCTCCACACCACAGCAGCCTGACAAGGGGACTTGGGGATCACCTGTGCCATATGCCCCTGAGACTTCTGGAAAGTACCTTTCTCAGTCACAGATTCCACAACCTAACAATACCCACTGACAGCTGAGGGACAGACTCATGCTGAAGTTCACTCCACTCACCTGCAGCTGGAATGGTTGCTAGAAATCTGCCCCCAATGTAAGACGGGTCAGTGAGGAAGTGGGAAGTGATCCATCCAACCTGCAGGTAGATGGGCCCACAGGAGACTGGTCACAGGTGCAGGAGAGCTGCATCTCCATCACCTGGCCCCAGGCCCCACACAGAGTCAGGGAATGGGCTCTGGGCATCAGGAGCACCCAGATTTCCAAATGCCACCCTCGACCTACAGAATCAGAATACTTTGGGGTAGGGCATGGGAATATGCAACTTTTTTCAAGATACCTGGATGAGTATGACAAAGAAAGTCTGCCTGGGGACTTCTGTTAGGATAATAAGAATTGATGAATGGATGAAGGAGGGAAAGAGGGGAGAAGAAGCCAGGAAGGAGAAATGAATGGATGGATGGATGGATGGTGGATAATGAATGAATGGACAGATGATGGATCATGGATGGTGGATGGTGACTGAATGGATGGGTGGATGGATGGACAGATGGATGGTGTATAGATGGATGATGGGTGGTGGATGGACAGATGGATGGACGGTGGATGAATGGATGGATGAATGGATAGATGATGGATGGTGGATGGCAAATGAATAGATGGATGGATGGATAGATGAATGGATAGATGATGAATGGTGGACAGTGAATGAATGGATGGATGGTGGATGGAAGGATGATGGTGGATGATGAATGAATGGATGATGGATAGTGAATGATGGTTGGATGACAGATGGTGGATGGATGGATGGATTACACACTTCTATGATAAGAATGAGGATGACTGTGTCAATGTCCAGGTAAGACGCTGAAATAGGAAATTTCTAGTGTTGCACATCAGTGGCTCCTCCTGTAGGGATAAGCCAAAGGAGCAGAGGATGGAAGAGGAAGCTGATGTGGGTCAGGAACATCATACTGGACTGAAACATCCATGAAAAAGGAAGAGGTCAGGTGTGCTATGTAAGCTGACAAGCATTTTGATCACATTCCGAGGCAGGTGGTAGCCAGGAAGTAACCCCCATCCCTGCTCCTACAAGGGCCTATGCTTACGGCGGCATATCACGCAGCTGGTGCTCTTCTGGAGTAGGAGAGCAGCGTAAACTGGTTCACCTGTGTGCTCTCACACTCGCCACCTGGGGGAGGAGCAAAGAACGGAGAGAAACTGGGGCAGCAGATCCTGTGTGTATCCCAGTGACCACCAAGTGCAGAACCTGCTCAGAACAGGGAGAGAAGGATCCAGCAGGGACTTGGGGGGGGAGAGGGGGTAAGGGCTGAGACACACCCAAGGGTGAAAATGTTGCTAGTCTTGGAATGGGGGGGTTACTGATGCCCTTCCATGAAGGGGACACCTATTCAAAGGGGATGTGTATGGGTGAGCATGAGTAGAGAAAGGGTATGTGTGTGTGTGTGTGTGTGTGTGTGTGTGTGTGTGTGAGAGAGAGAGAGAGAGAGAGAGAGAGAGAGGATGAGACTGAGAGATCCCAACTCTTCCCTGACTCCATAACCTGCCTTGCTTTTTCTGGTTTTCAGGCTTTTGTAAAAGGCCTGGTGGGAAGGAAGCTTCAACTAATCCAACTGATTCAAACCTGACTGGAGGCCCGCTACGCACAAGGCCCTGTGCTGGGCCAGACAATGCCATGGGGAGCTGCGGGGAAGGTGAGTTCTGACCACAGGAAATTAACTCTTGTGGCAGAAGTGTGATCCCAGGGGGCTAGGTGGATGGAGCGATCACGGGAGCTTGGAGGGAGGGTTTGGAAAACGAAGAGGCCCAGGCCATCGAGTCAGGTGTGGCTTCAACAGTGGGCTCAGAGAGGAAGGCCTCCTGGTCAGAAGGAACCATGTGAGCCAGGGCAAGGAGGCAGGACGTTAAGAAGCATCCAAGGACTGGGGCAGGGAAGCTCCTGGGGGAGGCTCTGCCGGGGCCGGGGGTGGGGAACTGCAGGGAGGAAACAGATGTTAGCCCAGCCCTGGGGCCAGTGTGGGTTTTAACCTGCAGGGGGATGGGAAGAATAACTGGAACCAATTATTCAAAGCTCTGCAGGGCTTAGCACTGTGCTCAATAATAGACGGCAATACATAATTCAGTGTGTGCTCAGTAAATGCGATCACCATCCTGCCAGGGGCTGAGGCCAAAATCTCAGAGTCATCCTCAAACCCTCTCCAGGACATGCAGACCTTCAGTAAGCTGCACTGCTCTCCCTCCCAAATACCCCTGCGCCCCGCCACCGCACCCCTCTGCTCCCACTGCTCCCCGTTCCGCTACGTGGAAGGCTCTGTCCCCACCTCTTCCTGTGGCCACCTCCTGCACAAGTCATCTCCTCCAAGAAGCCTCCCCTGACCACCAGTCCCCTTCCCCGTCACTCATATCACCCCATTTATTTTTACTGATGTCTGTCTCAACACCCCCTTCCCCAACCTTTCCTGGCTTGTCCATAGCTATATCCCCAACCTTTGGAACAGTGTCAAGCACAGAATATGTACTCAGTAAATATTTGTTGAACTGCGCATGATGCCACTGCAGGAATGCAGGGTCTCCTGAGCACTGTGTTCACAGACATGTGACATTTGCTGCCCAGAGCTGCTGCTTCCAGGAGATGCACCCCGAGACTGGGTCAGACCAAGGGCATCACTGCCAGTGCCCGGGGAGCGCTCCGTAGGGATGGAGGACATCTGGATAAGGCTGTCAGCAAGTGGTGGCCCCCCAGCAGAGAGACAGAGAGAAAGGGAGAAGGAAGTCACCACCCTGGAGGCAGACACTTACCCTCAGCCCGAAGGTCTGGAGGGGGTTTGCCCTGTGCAGAATGATGCAATTTCCTCAGCACCAACTGCTGTGGGAAACCTAATAGGTTAACTTCCTCGTCCCCACGGACAACAGGGAACACCAGCAGGCACGGAGGCCTGGCACCTGTCCCACCCGGCCGGGCAGGCGCGTAGCTGCCCGGCGCAGGGTGTCCTAGCACAAGACTGAGGCGGGGCTTTGAACCAAACCCATCTGCGGCCTCTGTCGGCCCCACCCATTTCCTTGGCATTGAACTGCTCGGCCTCCCTTCCCTGCGGGGTCCTACCCCCGTCGGCGCCACAATAGGATACAAATATAGGCCATTTGACAGACTAGAAAACTGAGACCGGGCCACACGGGTAGTGCCAAAGGCACGCCTAGAACCCTGTCGGCTCGGGGCTATTTCTGCTAGTCATTCACAACAGTTTCTAAAATTAATAAGAAATGAGAAGTATGTGTGTGTCCATACATGGAAACGTCCCTGTGAAATGCGAAACGAACACGGCACGACCCGAGAGAACACGGCCACGCTCGTCGTTGGTGGTGCCTGCGCCCCCACACCCCTGCCCCTGAGCTGGTCAAGGGCAGGGGCATTGCCTCGTTGACCTCCGTCACCCCGGACACCCGGCGCGGGGCCGGCATGGCGCGCGCGCCCCACACTTGGCTCCAGAACCGCACCGAAGGGCCGGGACGCCCGCCCGGGCCCAGCGCCCCCCGCCACGCCCGCGCGCCTCCCCTCCCCCGGCCCGGCGCGGGGAGTCCCCGGAGACCCTCCGGCCCCCGCCCTGCAGTTGGCGGCGCGAGCCCCCTCGGAAAAGTTGCCGGGGGCTCGTGCGGCGCGGAGGCCACTTGGCCGACCCCCGCCGCCGACCCCCGCCGCACGCGCCCACTCACTCGTGCTGGGCCGCCAGGTGGTTGAAGACATAAGTGACGGGGATGGCCGAGAGGGACAGCACGAAGACCCCGGTGGCCGCAGAGGCACTCATCGCCGCCACCGCGCCGCTCGCCCTTCAGCGCATCCCGCGCGGCGCCCCGCCCCAGCTTCCGGCAGCGCCCGCGCCCCTCGGCCGTGCCCTTCGGGGCGTCCCGCGCCGCGCCCTCAGCAGCGCCCCCTCGGCGCGCCGGCCCGCAGCCGCCCCGGAGCGCAGCGCCGCGGTGCAGTCCCGGGGGGCGCCCTGGTCGCGCCCCCGCCGAGGAGCGGCGGCAGCCCCCGGCTCGGTACAGGTGTCCCCGGGGGGGGGGGGCGCGCTCTGCGGGGAGGTGGCGGCGGCTTGGGGGGTGGGCTCGGCCGGGAGCTAATCATCGACGACCTGCAGAGGCTCCGGGCTGAGCTGCGGGCCGGCCGGGGGGCGGGGGGGGGGGGGCGGCGGTGGAGCGGGAAGGGCCCCGCGAGATCATCCACGTGGGGAGCCCTAGGCCTGGGGACAGGGAGGGACAAATGATCCCGAAACCTTGGATCTTCTCCGAGAGCAGCCAACAGCGGGCAGCCAGCCAGCACAACTCGGTGCAGAGAACCCGGTTCAAACCCTGGCGGCTCACTCGCTTGCTGACCTTGGTCAAGTTACTTAACTCTTCGGTCTTTTCCCTTGTGTCAAATGGGGATAACGCACGGCAGTGTGTGGTGGGATTAGCTGAGCTGGTGTGCATGAATTGCTCACCCTGCGCTGCTCGGCACACTGCTGTCTCCTGCAATTCCCATTTTGGGGGATGGAAACTGACCCTGGGAGAAATGTTATGATTTAAGAGACCAGAGCGCCATTCATTTCTATTCCAGGTAGCGTCCCTGGAGGCCAGGTTACTGCGGGACAGGAGGCACGGGGCCCTACACAGGGAACAAGGACTGGAAGGCAAGCGCTCTGCGCTCGGACCACCGTCAGACAGACGCCCACTGGTTATAGAGAAGACGGGCTTGACCATGCCGGGGGCGAGGGCTCAGAAAGCCCCCTGGGGCTGAGCCTGGATCGGTCTACTGTCCTGGAAAGGGAAGGACAGTGAGTTTCAGACAGAGCGGCCCTCGGCCCTAGCAACCCAGAGAGGTGAGATGGACTTAGTGTACTAAGCCTTCACCTGCCTGGGAGCTGACGACATCATTCGGCTCGTTTTAGAGATGAGGAAAATGAGCCACACGGAGGCTGTGACCTACCTGCTCTGGGACCACTCCACTTTTCCCAAGCCAGCTCTCCTAATCCCCTATCTGGGTGCTTCCGGGAGGCTTATGTCTAACTCTGAGGACATAATGATAAAACCTTGGCCCAAATTGTGACACAGCCAAAGTTTTCCCAAGCGATGTCCTTAACCTCTGACCTGGATGTCACCCTCTTCCGCAACTACTCCTAGTCTTCATCACTCTCCTTAAACTCTTCCTCCAGACAACAAAGACCTCCTCTGACCCTCTTTCTCTCCTCCCAGCCCATCCCTGAGGCCAGGCCAGCGCCTCCATCACCACCCAAACCCGGCTGCATGAGTTTTGCCTTCTCTCTCTTATCTTGAACCCCTCTGGCTGCCCTGTGTCCTTCCCCTCAACCTAGGCACACTCACAACTATGTTCTGATGTAGAAATGTGCTCCCTGGGCCACAGGCTCCTCTCCGTGTGCCACCTTCTCTCTCCTTTCTCATCCACGCTCCCTTTTAATGCCCGTGCTTATGCTGAGAGGTCCCAAATTACGGTCCTTCGCGCTGGCCTCTCCCCTCCGCGCTGCCACATGGGCATCCCACACACACCTCACAGTCAACGTGGCCAAAATGGACTTCCTCATCTGCCACGAGACCATGCCAGCTTTCTCTCATCTGGTGGCACCAGCACTCACCTGACTGTCCAACCCAGAGACCTGGGAATCCACCTCAGTTCTGGCCAATCCCCAATTCCTCTGGTTACAGTAGTGCTCCCCATGTTCCTTCCCAAATACTTCTCAAGTCTGCACCCCCACTGTCTGTTCAGGTCTGTACCGTCTCCCATGTCCTACCCCCTCCCTCATCTCTCTGGTTCTGATCCCACCAACCCTAGAAGACCTCACCTGACCACCCTCCTGGGCCTCCCTCACCCTCTCCATCAAGCCTTGCCTTCTTCACAGCACTTATACTATCCAAGACTATCTTGCTTACATGTCTGCTTTCTGTTCTGCGTCTCTGCGTCTCTCTCTCCGTTATGATGTAAGCTCCTCGAGGTCAGGAACTTACCCATCTTGTTTATAATTCTATTCCCATCATTTCTATTAGCAGAGGAGGTGCTCAAGAAATCTTTGTTCAGTGAATGAATGCTCAGGTCATCATTGTCCAATGGAAATCTAATGTGAGCCACATGTGTAATCTTAATTATTCTTTTTTTTTAGGTAAACTCTACACTCAACATGAGGCTTGAACTTAAGACCCCGAGATCAAGAGTCACACCCTCTACCGACTGAGCCAGCTGGCTGCCCCTGTAATCTTAAATTTTTCAGTAGCCACATTACAAAAGTAAAAGGACACAGGTGAAATTAATTTTCATGATATATTCTATTTAAGCCATATGTCTAAAAGATTATTGTTGCAACAAGTCATCAATGTCAAAGATATTGAGATATTTTACTTTTTTATACTAAGTCTTGGAAATTTTAAGTATTTTACACTTAACAGTATATTCTGTTTCAGACTAGTCACATTTCAAGCACTCAACAGCCACACATCACAAGTGGCATCTATATTGGATTCATGGTTCTAGACTTAACTCCTCCTCTCACACTGACCTGGTTCTAGTCATGCTCTCTGTTAGCTACTGTAAAAATGGGTGTGATATTAAGTCACTTATAAGCTTTTTCAAATGTCCTCAGAGAGTCTACCATGTTTCTAGCATTGTTCTAAGAAGTGGTCACACAAAGATGAATTATAAACACATCTTGCCCAAGAAGACCACAATCTGGTGTGAGAAAGGGATATGTAAACAATTTCCATAAAAGGCGTAAAAGATGTATGTACAGATTGCTGTAGGAACCACCAGTTCTGTCTGGAGGAGTCAAGAAAAGCTTCAGAGAGGAGGTGAGGCTTACGCCCAGACTTGAAGAACAAGTAGAAGCTAGCTGAGCAGACGAGGAAGGGGTGCGGCTTCCAGGCAGTGGAGACAACACTTGTGAAAGGCAGAAGTGGGTGGGCGCATGTCACGTGGTGAACTTAAAAGTCATTTGCTCTGGTTGAAAATACTGGGACGTCATGCACCGAGGGGCTGGCAGGAGGTAAAGATGGACAGGTGACCCGGGCCTCGATCTCGGAAGACCTCAAGTGCAGGGAGCATTTAAGATTTACGAGTGGGACAGAGTACCATCTTCAGAGCCCTGCCTGGCAGCTGGTGTGGACCACAGTTTAGAAAGAGAAGAGACAGGAGGCAGGAAGGCCAACTAGGAAGCTAGGACAAGGGTCCAGCAAGAGATGGGGAGGACCGGAACCAAAGCAATGCGAGGGAAGAAAGGGGGCACATGAGAAAGATCTGGATAGGAATCGTATGGGGGAAAGTCGGGAGGCAGGGACTGAGCACAGGTTTGGTTTTGGACATGTTGGGTTGTCAGTATCCATGGGGCTCCCAGGAGACACTGTCTCATAGGCTACTGGGGATGCTAGCCTATGACACCAAGAGAGACACAACTTGCAGATACAGATCTGGGGGGTCATGAGCCTGGAGGTGTGGCTGAATAGCAAGGAGATGAATCCCCTGTCCCAGGAAGAGGGTAGAGACAAAGAGAATAGTAACAGACACCGCCAGAGCGTGATTGATGAGCTCTGACACCAGCAGAGTAGCCCAAGGGCGTCTAAGTGCAACGGCAGAAGCATGCAATATCCCAACCCCAGGAGCTGTTCCCTCAGGGTCTGCAAGAGACCAAAGGCCCAAGGCAAAGCTTTGGGTGCTGTGATATACATATTGGAGATTTTATGATTTTCTTGGTAACAATTTCTCTTAATCTGAAAATATGAGTGGTCGGAACACTTGTAGTCGAGGAGCCTGTTTGATAAGAACCCTCCCCAGAAACCTGCACAAACCCAGTGAAAATAATCTCATTCCACAACAGTACTGTACTGTGTAGACTCCGAAGTGTAGTTAACCCTTGAACAATGCCGGGGGTGGGGGTGGGGTAGCCCCGCCCCCCATGAAGTCAAAATCTCTGCATATAACTTTTCACCCCCCAGAAATGTAATCCTGATAGCCTACTGTTGACCAATAACATAAACAGTTGATTAATGCATATTTTGTATGTTATATGTATTCTATACTGTTTTCTTTTTTTTTAAGATTTTATTTGTTTATTTGACAGAGAGAGACACAGCAAGAGAGAGAGAGAGAGAGAGAGAGAGGGAACACAAGCAGGGGGAGCAGCAGAGGGAGAGGGAGAAGCAGGCTTCCCACTGAGCAGGGAACCTGATGTGGGGCTCGATCCCAGGACCCCGGGATCATGACCTGAGCCGAAGGCAGACCCTTAACAACTGAGCCACCCAGGCACCCCATCTACACTGTTTTCTTATAATAATAAAATAAGCTAGGGAAAAGAAAATGTTAAGAAAATCATAAGGAAGAGAAAATACATTTACAGAACTGGACTGTATTTATCAACAGAGAAATCCACGTATAAGTGGATCCATGCAGTCCAAATGCGTGTTGTTCAAGGGTCAAGGGTATTTCCGTTGATATTATCTCTTTTAACCTTCATAGCAGCTCTTTGAAGAATAGAGAGAGGCCTTTATGGATGGAGAAACTGAGGCTCAAAGAGGGGGCATGACTTGCCCAAGGTCAAAAGGCTAAGAGAGAGGGTGAACCTGAATTCAGTCACTAAACCCATGAATATATACCCAGTGACTGACTCTAGGTCACTATACCCATGATGCCACGGCTAACCAAGCACCACGTTGGACGCCTTAGAAATGGCAGATGGACACACTACAGATTTAACCAGTTGACTCCTTGCTCGGGAAGCTGAGGTCTGGAGTTCTATTCCATGCCGATCAGTAAGTATTAAATTCTAATCTTGAAAAAGAGTTGGATACGACTTAAGAGGTATTCGGACAATAAAGTAGTTTGGTTTTTTTAGTTTGTTGTGGGTTTGTTTATGTGTGTGCTTTTTAGGAGCATCAATCTTGCAAGCCATGAAGACTAACACCGTAGCTATGAAATTTGACTCCAAGCTTCCTGAAAGCAAGCAAAAATAGACCCATGGAGGTACGTACTGTTCTCTGGAGCGTCACATTGATTCAGAATAATTGACAGACCAGGAATTCAATTGAAGCAGCCCTCACCATGCCCACTTCTGCCACGGAGGGGAAGTGAAAGCAGAACGTGAGGGAACTTGGTCCCTAGGAACTAAGAAAGAATGTCGCGGGCTGGGGCTGAGGGTAGCACAGAATAACTCTTCTAAAAGAGTAAAGTAGAAGGCAGCCCATAGGTCTGTTGGGCCCCCGGTCCCAGAGCTCTTGCTCTTCACATGCTTCAGTTTTGCCCTTTGTAATCCTTCCCGTAAACGTTGTGTTCATGTTTTTATGTAAAACTGTATGCTCTAGATGAATGTGCAAGGGGCAATCAAACCGATTTGTGGGGTGGATAGGGGCAGGGCAAATAACCTGAGAGTGACCAGGGTAAGTCTGCTGTGCCCTAGTGGGTAGATCACTAGGATCCTGTCCAGAGAAGGCACCAGACAGTGATGAGGCCCCTCAGAGAAACACTAAGCTACTCTAAACACTAAGTCCCACTAAACACTCGATCTCTCTTCGGTAACCGTGAGTGCCCTGACGAGGGCTGCAGTTAGTGATGTGGATATTTTGGGGTGATGACAGCTGTCTGTCCAGCATATAATACAGTGCCAGGCGTAGAGCTGATGCCCAATAAATGTTAACTGAAGAGAAAAAGGGGAGAGGAAGAAGGGAGGGTAGGGCTTAAAAAAAAAAAGGAGGTGAAGAGCTAGAGGGAGAGGGAAGGACAAAAGCCTGTCGGAAAGTGATAAGAAAATAAAATGAAAGGAGAGATGAAGTTAGGATATAAAGTGTTTGTCAAAAGGTCTAGGGCAGTTGCCAGATGAGGTCTGTACCACTGCCCTGGGTTTCCTAGCAACCAAAGCAAGGAGGGAAACATAATAACATTCACAGTATCCATAGGATAAAAACAGATCAGTTGTTCAGAAGAACTCTTCCACGGCTCCTCTTAAAGGGAACACTGTGTCATACAGTCTGTCCTTAGCAACATTCCTACAATAAATATAGACTCAAATTCAGAACAGTTGTCTTTTAGTACGTCCTCCGTGCAGGTGATTGGCATGGCACCAAGACCCACTCAGTACACTCAAGGAGCCCAAAAGAATTTCACACAGATAAGCAACTCTCTGAAGGTGTGGCCGCGGTACATTTTATATTTGGGGGCAGAGTTGGGGAATACCTTCCTGACAGGCACACCATCGCTCCCAGGGCAGACATCACCCGTGATCACTGAACTCTCTCCCACAGAGATTGAGCACCGCCTCACAGACCTTCTCAACACACCAGCAGGCTCTTCTGACCTGCCCAACCTGAATCCGTCTCCAGCTCAGATCAAAGGCTGTGCAGGAATATCCTTCAGGCAATGCTCCAGGAATATCATTTCATATGATAATGTTTCCATCAAACGAGGCAATAGGGAATTTGACATCATAGGGGCTGGCAAGAAAGAAGAAATAGTCTACGTTGTTCAGTAAGAACAGAACATTATGGTTGCACAGGCAAACGGGGGGCAACTGGACATTCCTGCGTGAAAGGGCTGAGCGCTTGGACAAGACCTAAATCCAAACCCAAGGTTGCTGTGGTATTCAGACTGCTTCTGAGGGATAACAGAAAGACCTCGTATGCTACGGTTTGGGTTGGACAGAAGTGCTTGGAGAGGAGGGAGAGGGGCTTCCTGGACAGTTGCTCCTCCACTCTAGATGCCTTTTGAAACTCTGATCCAAGAGGTGACATAATAGATAACATAGATTAATTAACACAATTAACTGACCAATAAATGAATGTATGTAGATATATATACACACACACACACACACACACACACATATATATATACACATTTGTGTATATATATATATTTGCAGGGGACACTTGGGTGGCTTCATCAGTTAAGCATCTGCCTTCAGCTTAGGTTAGTCCCGGGTCAGGCTCCCTGCACAGTGGGGACTGTGCTTCTCCTTCTCCCTCTGCCCTTCCTCCCCAACTCGTGCTGTCTCTCTCTCAAATAAATAAATAAAATCTTTAAAATCTTTATTTATTTATTTATTTATTTATTTATTTATTTATTTATTTGAGAGAGAGAGCACATCTACGTGCATGCAGTGGGCAGGGGCAGAGGGAGAGAGAATCCCGAGCAGATGCCGTACTGATTGCAGAGCCCGACACAGGGCTCCATCTCATGACCCTGAGATCAGGACCCCAGGCAAAACCAAGACTTGGAGGCTCAACCGACTGTGCCGCCAACGTGCCCCAATAACTATATTTTTTTGAGAAAGAAGAAATAATCCAGTGCTTGAAACAGGAAAGGGTACTCCTGGTCGACCAGAAATTTGAAAGATACCCGGAAGATTGTGGTGGCTTTAGCTTTGGTGGCCCCATGAGCCACACTTGCCTCTGTTCATGCCCAATGGTAGGTCCCTACCACCCGGACTCTGGACTTGGCATGTGGCTGGCTTGCTTTGGCCAATGGGACCTTAGAGAGCATTATAGAAACAGAGCTTACACGTTAGAATGTGTCCTCTGCAGTGAGGAGGCCCAAGCAGCCACATGCAGAGGCGGACATGGGGAAAAAACCAAGGGCCCTGGCTGACAGCCTGAGCTGAGATCCCAGCCAATAGCCAGCATCCACATGGAAGAAGGTTGGTTCAGACTCCCTTACCCTCGCAACATCAACACCCCATGAAGCAAAACAACTGCATGGTCAGCCCACAGAATCTTAAAAAATAACACATTTTTGGGGTTTTAAGCACTGAAGTTTGGTTATGCAGCAGCGGACAAAGCAGAGATGGAGGAGGGAGGGGCAGCACCGAGGACGGCTCGGTCAGTCGGTCCTTCTCTGTCTCCAGGCAAGAACATGGAGTAGCCAGAAGCAAGGGCATCCACATGCAGCATTACTCAGGAGCCTGCTCTCTGGAGAAGGTGCGCAGTCTGCTTCAAGAATGTCTGAGGCGGGCCCGGGAATGAAACAGAACCCGCTGGGACAGCTGTGAGAATCTCTAGCTTGACTACTTGTCTCTTGTCCCGGTACGGGAAAAGATTTCTATGTTCTGGAACTCCATGGGCGTAGACCCCTCGGACGGCTCCGTCAGCCAAGGGAGAGGCCGCATGGGGGCCAACAAATCTGCAAAGGCACTCACGAAAGCTATGCCTGCTAATTCACACAGCCCTTCAGTCATGTCTATAAACAGAAAAACAAGGTTGCTAAATATATTAGGAAAATCCGTAGCCTGGAAGAGGAGGCTCAAGTTGAACCAATAGAAAAACTGACCTTGGAAGATACAGAAGCAATTTAGGAAAGAAGAGAGGACTTTATCAAAATTGCAGTTAATATCCTTAGAGAAACTTGAGGTGTGTTAGCTGAGAAAGGGGAAGGAGTGGCCATCAGAAGGGAACAGAGAACAAGAGAAAGTTCTTGGAAATTAAAAATGGGATTGCAACAGGAAAATTTCAGTTAATGGGCTGAATAATAATTTGGATGCAGCTAAAGGCCAAGCAGTTAATCTAGAATCATAGAATCTTAAAGAACGTACAGCAAGAAAAATAAAGAGGCAGACAGTATAAGAGTGTGGAGAAGAACCCAAGAAGTCCAGCATCAGTCTAATTAGAAAAGAATAGAGAAAGTAAGGAGAGAAAATAAAACCAGAGAAGGAACAACAATATTTTCTTAAGCTCAAGAAATACATGAGTATTCAAGACTGAGAAAGCCCACTAAACAAAATTAAAGAAAAAAAGACTAAACTCTCCCCACTAAGCTTTACCAACCTCCCTTACCCTGATCTACTCATTCCCTTTTCCCAGAGCACTTTCCGCCAGCTAGCGTGCCATACAACTTCCTTACCCATTATGCATATAGGCTATGACCTGGCTCTCCCCGCTAAATTGTGAGCTCCAGGGGGACAAGAATCTTTGCTTGATTTGTTCCTTATTCAGTGAAGCCTGGCACCTGCCATCTAGTAGGCATGAGTAAATATTTGTTTTGAATTGAGTAAAAATCTAGACAGACAAATCCTGGTAAAATTTCATTAATTCCAAATATAAACAGGAAATCCTAGAATCTTTGGGGTTTCCTACAAAAGGATGAGAAACAGAACTGTCATCTAACATTAACAACAGCGGAGCCTGGAAAACAAGCAAGTTGCTCCAGTCTGCATTCTCAGAAACACTGTCCTAATCCATGGCTGGAGACAGACGACACCTGCAAACCTAAATCAGGCATCGGGAAGAGGTGTGACTGATCATCAGAGGAATCCGACGAGAAAGTCAGTCATTTCCCCCAGAACATGCTGGTAGCAGAAATTCAGATCTCAAACAGCAGTCGGTATAGAATGGCTATAGTTTTACAAGGGAGCATTTCCCCCCTACTCTGAGTTCAAGCCACAACACATAAGCTTCATTTTTAACTCTTCTATGATGGGAAATGTTTTGCTGGTTCACCCTTTTATCACAGGTATATATCTCCTTAAAGGTCCCAGCTGTCTTCAAGGATGTCAGTTTCAACCTTCTGAATCCAGTGAATTCAAAGCCAGGTCTCCCAACCTAGTATAGGCATAAAAACCAAGTTTCCAGGTTATTGAAACGACAACTTCCCTAGAGCTGCAAGCACCTTATCACTCACAGACTCCAGGCCCCCAAGTTTGGTTTCCTCTCAGCCTCTGGGGGTTTCACTTACATTTGTGCAGGTCTGGCCATGTGCTTAAGTGATTCTGTTATACGAATTATATGTGAGTATTTTCAGGTGTTTTTTTAGTGGGAGAGTTTGCAGACGATTTGGTCTGGATAGCTCAGGACTTTAACTTGAAAAAATTAAACTATCAAGTGACAGGTGCCCCCAAAAAAGGGTGTTTTCAGAAGTGCAAGTTCTCAAAAAATCAACCTCCTTTAAGCTTTATCTCAGAAAGCTACTGGAGAACGTGTTCCACTCATACAGGGAAGTGTCCAACGCAGAGGAAGATGTGGGATTCAGAAACAGAAGCTCCAGCCCATGAATGGGGCCAGGGGGTCCCCGGGATGAGGGGTAGCGGCTGTGGAGCCTGGAGAACAAGCAGGTCAGCTTAGGGCAGGAGGAAGACAACCCCAGGAGAGCCATCTCTAGAAAATGACGGAATCGTTAGGTGACCAAGTGTTTTGCGTGAAGGCACTTAGAGAGCAGAAACAACAGAGTTTGAAGGTGAAGTAGTGAGAGGAAGTCGAAACTAAGCACACCGACTCATTTCCCCGTAGTAGAAAGTCAATAAATAACATCGAAACCTGAAAAAAATCACATAACAGTGTCAATGTGTTACTTGGAAATATGCGAACAAAAGCAAGCATTGGAGGATGTTGCCTTTGGAGGCAGAAATCAAGGGTGGGAAAGTAGGGTAAGGGACTCCTGCCTTCATATCAAGCCTTGTAAGTCTACTTTCATTCACTACACGTATAACTTTGATAAAAATAAATAAGTAAATAGAATGGGTATGATAGCATAAGACACAAGATTCATTTCATTGTTGAGTTTTGCAGCAAGATCCAAGACAGGTATCTCTGCGTAAGCGTTCAAGAGATTACTCAGTTTTCCAAAGGCAGCTCTCAATCCTTTGATGTTCGGATCACCATCTTCGAGGCACGCATCATGTCTTCATCGTTGCCACTTTGTTCTTCATTTGTTAATTGGTTTTATGATCAAATTCTCACTTGCGAGTAAGCCCTTCTCCAACATCGCTTTCATCAGCTTTATGTAATCCCGCAACACAACAATCCAGGAGAGGCAGACTGACTGCTAGGAATAAAAGCCATTGACGCGATGGGCAGAAATAGACTTTGAGGCTAGTCCAGTGAGGACCATTTTTTCACACTGAACCAGTTCATTAGTGAACATGCTGAGGGTTGATGAGTTTTGCCACTTTATGTAAACTCAAACTGTGGGGTCTTGAATAATGAATACTCCATAAGAATTCTGTTTGTGGTAAAAAACTGCCCTAACGATCACATTCACGGCTCACTCATTGGTACATTTTACAACCAGCTCCAAGCCCTGGCGAACTAGCTGAGTGCCTGTGCAAAAGACCAAATGTGAAACACATTCATTCGATACGCGTTTATTTATTGAATGAATACAGTGTGCTACACGCTGTAATAGGCACTGTGGTTATAAAAATGGAAAGTCTGAACAGGTTACCAACCCATTCACAATCTATAGGTGACTCAGCCCTGTAAGCCAATGATCACAAAATCGTACTTGAGAAGGACAGAAATAATAAGGTTCAAAGGCGTATAAGGGAGGGAGTCATTAATTTAGCCAGGAATGCAGGCAAGTCGGAGAAGCCTTCTCAGGGGAAGTGATCTCTGAAGGACCAAGGCAGAGAGAGGATCTCAGAAAGAAGTTCCCTAGACTATATGGAACAGAGACTAAAACACAGTAGCACAATCTAGAACTACCAGCCACCCCGCCCCCGCTTTGCGGGGGGAGAAGGAGAATTAGGGACAATTTTAAGCTGGAGAGGGACATGTTCTGTTTGGCTATTTTAGAAGTTTACCCTGAGAGAGGTGCAGAGATGGAGGTGAGGGGAGGACACGGGGGGCAGATGGAGGAGAGGAGAAGTGATTGAAGCCCAAAAACAAAGGGGTCTGGAATCAGGGCAGATAGCGTGACGGTAGAAAGGAGAAGCTAATTAGGACTTGAATCCTCAGGGCTTGTGGCTACTTGGATGTGAGGGGCAGGGACCAGAGGAGAATTTAGGAACGGCAGCTGGATGGGGAGAAGGAAAGGGACAGGGAACGCTGAGGTTATGACAGAGTGAAACCTACTGGGGTCCTCCTCTAAGGCTCGAAGATGGTCCTCCTCCCTGGTGCTTGCTGCTGCCCAAATAAAACCAAGTTTTAGAAACTAGGAAAGAAAGAACCGGGACCGCCTTGCAGGGCTGTTAGGAGCACTTTGAGTTGCAAGTAACAGACTATAACTCACACTGGCCCTAAGCCATGAAGACGTTTGAAAATCTGCCATAACAAGAATCCTGGAGAAAGAAGCTTTCTGGTTAGCTGCAGTGGCTCAAGGATGTCACTGAGGACCCAGCCACTTTGTGTCTTCTCTTCAGCCTGGTAGCTTTTCCCCCTTAAGCTGGTCAACACACAGCTCTTTCCTCTCTTGGCTTTTATTTTCTATGTTTTTAGATTTATTTATTTTGATTTATTTTTAAAAGATTTTATTTATTTGCGAGAGAGAGCAAGCGCGAGTCGGGGGGGCACCGGCAGAAGGAGAGGGAGAAGCAGACCACCCTCTGACCATGGAGCCTGATGTGGGGCTCGATCTCAGGACCTTGAGATCATGACCTGAGCTGAAGGCAGACGCCTAACCGACTGAGCCACCCAGGTGCCCCTAGATTTATGTTTTTATTTTTAAGTCATCCCTACACCCAACCTGGGGCTCGAATTCACAACTCCGAGATCAAGAGCCCCAGGTTCTTACCGACTGAGCCAGTCAGGCGCCCCTCTTGGCTTTTATTTTTGACTGGGCTGCAAAATGCTTCCCAAGAGCCTGCTCCCAGACTTCTTCCATCCCATTGGCCAAGCTGGTCGTGTGCTCATTTCAGAACCGATCGCTAACAGGGGAAGGGCGAGACTTCATCCCATTACAGTTTTTCTCTGAGGCCTGGTCCCTTCCTTGTAAGGGTTGCTACCCAAATAAAACCGGGTCTTGCAGACTAGAAAGAAAAGAGGTAGGTTGGGGTCTTAAGTCATATTTCCTGCCTTCAAGACCCAGGCAGAGGGAGGACAAAAAGACAAAAAGAAATGACCCAAGTCAGCTTCCTCCTAAACACCTCTTGATAGAATTTGCCATGGGAAGGAAAACAAAAAGGCCTTATCTATGCAAGGCACTTGCCAGGATATAACTGGTCTATTTAATTTCCTTATGGAAAACATGCCAGGAAGGGACGACTTCGTGGGGCCTCGCCTACGGGAAAACATGAGCATCAGCTGGGTCATTACCGGAGTATAAAATGAAACTGTTTACTGCGCCCTTTGTGTACGAGTGCCCCACATGCAGCACTCATGAGGGCTAATGTTCATTCTGGGCCAGGGTGCACCTGTGCGTGATGAGGATCTGGAGCCACACTGGGCGTCCCAGACTTCTTCGTGTCTCAAGTCTCAAAGTCTCCCGTATCTTTGGAATTACTAGAAATAGCCAATACTGGACAAGATCTCTGATTTCTGGTGGAAAAATCCCAACTTTCTGTGTTATCTCAGGTAAGTGAGCTGCTATGTTGTTATCGTTTGAGAGATGAAGAAATGGCAGCTTGCCCACACTCACCTCGCTAGCAATGAGCAGACCAGGACAGGAAGCAGGGCTCATGGACTTCAGCCAGAGCACGCGGCTGACCCCGGGACAGGGGTGTGAGCACATGGCTTCCCTCGGCTCTGAACACAGTTTTACGACATACAGAACACAATTCTCTTGCACTCGGACATCAATTGATCTATTGAGGCCACAGGCTAAAGTCAAACAGCCAGACATTCTTCCCACTTGATTACCAGGATTTCAGCTGGGGATTTTCTTTTTTTTTAAACCAGGTAGCCGCAATTTACTTTAGAAGGTGTTGAAGGAGGTTCCAGGGAAGGAGACGTCATTGGCTCTCTCTGACGTGCTTGCAGGACTCCAGTAGGCACATTTCTGGTGGACATTCGAATATCCAAAACAAGGGTTGTGCTAAGAAGAATGATCAGGGATAAAGACACAGAGGGAGGAATCGCCGTCATTGGCTGAAATCATGGGAACAGATGAGGTTGTGCAGAGAGTGAGTTTGGAGAGGAGAAAAAAAAAGAAGGGAGCTAAGGATGGAGCTCTGAGTAGTACCAAGGCTTACGGCCGGGAACAGACGAGGAGCTCCTCATGCAAAAAACTGAAAAGGAAAGGTTAGAGAGGTCTGAAAAAAAAAAAAAAATCACAAAACTGCAGCACAAAACCCAGGCAAAGGGGGGTGGTCACCCATCACGCCCAGCGAGGTCAGATGAAATGGTGGGAAAGACTCACTGGACTTGGCAGTTAGAAGATGACCAGTCAATGGACTTGAGGCGCTCGGCAGAGTGCTGGCCAAAGTCAGACTGTCGTAGCAAGAGATAAAGACGTGCAGTGAAGATTCTGTGATAGGAAGGAGGAAGAAAGGGGGCCAGTTCGAGGCTGACATAGGGTTGAGGACGTCTTTTCTGTTAGGGGACACACATAAATATTTGTGGGTACCAGGAGAAAGTGCCAGTAGGAAGGGAGACGTTGAAGTCACCAGAAAGAAGAGATGGTAGGGCAAGATAGCGGGGGAATGACCTCGAGAGCAAGGGCAGAAAAATCAGCCTCGTAAAAGAAGGTCCGTTGCAGAGGCGGATGGGGACGTAAGAAGCAGACCTACTTAGAACTGGGTTAATCTCATTTCTGCTGCTGGGAAATGAGTAGAGACGGGCAATGTTAAATGAAATATGTTCACATCACCAGGCTAGTCTATATTTACTTTCCTGTAACCAGAGAGGCGGCATGTCCTAGGGATGTGGACTCTGAAACCCAGCCTGCTGTTTTGAATTGCATTTCTGACCATGACCTGCTTTGTCGTGGAAGGTCATATTTAGATCCTGCAGCAGTCTCAGCCATTGCTCAGGTCTGTGGCTTCTCTCAAAGGCTCAGAACATGTGGGGCAGATCATTCCGGCTCCTGAATGTCCTTGGAGCCCTGATACTATTTTTATGAACATGGCAACAGCTTTGATAATGGGGGTATACACTGGACTAATTTTAGTTATTTATCTTATTCTTGATGGCATCAGCATAGTATGTGAGACAGCTGATAAGGAGGGCACGACGGGACAGTTGAAACAGATTGAAAAGGGAAAAAAAAAAGCTGCAACGGTGACAAAAATTTGAAAACTAGCGTTCCACGGTAATTACAGGAATGTAAATGCGACTTGAAAAATGAGGCACCTTCTATTAAATAATCAAAAGCAAAGGTGGATGATCAAATCTATGTCGGGTAGACTTTAGGAAAATAGCAATACAGAAAGTGCCAGGGAACATTTAAATTGGTTCAGTTCTTTGAATAATTGCTACTGTTTACTGAGCATTTTTTACTCCGCATCAGACACGGTTCTGATGTGTCTTCATCCAATCTTCACTTAACTCTGTGAAGTAGATTATGTCCCTATTGTCATCTTGATTTTCCAAATAAGGAAACTTTTCCAAACAGAAGAGTTCAGCAAGTTGTCCGAGGTCATGAAGCAAGGAAGTGACCAAGCTGTGATTGAAACCAGGCAGCTGGATTCCAAAGCCCTTGTTCTTAACTAATACTCTATATATCAGCACGACCCCTTTACATTCTTAAAGATTAGCGAGCCTTTCATGATAAAAACACTCAACAGACCCAAAGCTAATATACTCAACAATAAATGATTAAAGCTTTACCCCTAAAATCAGGAACAAGACAAGGATTCCTACTTTCACCATTGCTAGTCAACAACATTGTACAGGAAGTCCCAGGCAGAGCAATTACGCAAGAAAAAGAAATAAAGGCATCCAAATTAGGAGGGAGGGGGGAAGAGGAAATAAAAGGAAAGGAGGAAGTAAAATTATTTTTAAAAGATCTATTTATTTTATTTTTTTTTAAGATTTTATTTATTTGACACAGAGAGACACAGCGAGAGAGGGAACACAAGCAGGGGGAGTGGGAGAGGGAGAAGCAGGCTTCCCGCGGAGCAGGGAGCCCGATGCGGGGCTCGATCCCAGGACCCTGGGACCATGACCTGAGCCGAAGGCAGATGCCCAACGACTGGGCCACCCGGGTGCCCCTATTTATTTATTTTAGAGAGAGAGACAGAGAGTGTGTGCAAGTGGGGGTGGTGTGCAGAGGGAGAGGAAGAGGGAATCTCAAGCAGACTCCATGCTGAGCACGGAGCCCGATGCAGGGCTGGATCTCACCACCCTGAGATCACGACCTGAGTTAAAACCAAGAGTCAGGGGCGCCCGGGTGGCACAGTCGTTAAGCGTCTGCCTTCGGCTCAGGTCATGATCCCAGGGTCCTGGGATCGAGCCCCGCATCGGGCTCCCTGCTCCGCGGGGAGTCTGCTTCTCCCTCTCTCACTCCCCCTGCTTGTGTTCCCTCCCTCGCTGTCTCTCTCTCTCTGTCAAATAAAATCTTTGGAAAAAACAAAACAAAACAAGAGTCAGACACTTAACTGCGCCACCCAGGCGCCCCAGTAAAATTATCTTTAGTAACAGATAGCATCATATATAGAATATCCCAAAGAAGACACCCATAAAAAAACCTATTAGAGCTAATTAATGGATTCAGCAAAATCATCATATACATCGACACACAGAAATCAGTTGTATTTCTATATACTAGCGAAAAACAATCTGAAAATAAATTTTTTTAAAAAACCAATTCCAGGGACGCTTGGGTGGCTCAGTCATTAAGCGTCTGCCTTCAGCTCAGGGATCAAGTCCCACATCGGGGCTTGGCGGGAAGCCTGCTTCTCCTTCTCCCACTCCCTCTGCTTGTGTTCCTGCTCTTGCTATCTCTCTCTCTCTCTCTCTCTCTCTGTGTCAAATAAATAAAATCTTTAAAAAAAAATTTAAAAAAAACAATTCCAGTTATAATAACATCAGAAAGAATAAAGTACTCAGGAATCAATTCAGCCAAGTTGGTATTAAGACTTGTGCACTGAACACCATAAAACACTGCTGAAAGAAAATAAAGGGATCTAAATACAGGGAAAAGACATTCTGGGTTCATGGATTACAAGACTTAATACTGCTAAGATGGCAATCCTGGGGGTGCTTGGGTGGCTCAGTTGGTTAAGCGTCTGCCTTTGGCTCAGGTCATGATCCCAGAGTCCTGGGATCAAGTCCAGCATCAGGCTCCCTGCTCAGCAGGGAGTTTGCTTCTCCCTCTGCCTCTGTCCCTCCCCCTGTTCGTGCTTGCTCTCTCTCTTATTCTTGCTCTCTCTCAAATAAATACATAAAATCTTAAAAAAAAAAAGATGGCAATACTGCCCCTTGTAATCTACAGATTCAATAAAAGCTCTACGAAGATCCCAATGCTCTTTTTTCCAGAAATTGACAAGGTGATTGTAAAATTCATAAGGAATTACAAGGGGCCCTAAATAACCAAAATAATCTTGAAAAGGAAAAACAAAGCTCTCCGGAGGACTCACATTTCCCAATTTCCAAGCTGTAGGAATCAAGACAGGGCACCTGGGTGGCCCAGTTAGTTAAGCGTCTGCCTTCGGCTCAGGTCATGATCCCAGGTCCTGGGATCGAGCCCCGCATCAGGCTCCCTGCTCAGTGGGGAGTCTGCTTCTCCCTCTACTTCTGCCCCGCCCTCCTCCCCTCACCCCTGCTTGTGCTCATTCTCTCTCTCTCTCCCAAATAAATAAATAAAATCTTAAAAAAAAAAAAAAAGGAATCAAGACAGCTTGGTATTGGAATAAGAACAGAAAAAAAGATCATTGGAATAGTTTTGAGAGTCCAGAAATAAGCCCAAAAATCTCCGGTCAATTGATTTTCAACAGAAGTGTCAAGACCATTCAGTGGAGAAAAGAAGTTTCTTTAATAAATGGTGCTGGGACAACTGGATATCCACATGCAAAAGAATGGAGTTAGACCTCCACCGCACACAACATACAAAAAGTAACTCAAAATGGATCATAGACCTAAAGATGAAAGCTAAAACTAAAAACTCTCAGAAGAAAACATAGGAGTGAATCTTCATGAGTTTGCATTTGGCAAGATATTCCCAGAAATGACACCAAAACCGCAAGTGACAAAAGAGAAACCAAACCAATGGGCTTAATCAAAATTAAAACTTTTGTGCATCAGAAGACATTACCAAGGGGCTACTGGGTGGCTCAGTGGTTAGCGTCGGCCTTTGGCTCAGGTCATGATCCCAGGGTCCTGAGATCGAGCCCCGCATCGGGCTCCCTGTTCCGCGGGAAGCCTGCTTCTCCCTCTCCCACTCCCCCTGCTTGTGTTCCCTCTCTCGCTGTCTTTCTAAATAAATAAAATCTTTAAAAAAAAAAAAAGACACTACCAAGAAAGTAAGATGACAACCTATAAAATTGGGAAATATATTTGTAAATCATATATCTGATAAAGGTCTGGTATCTGGAATATAGAAAACTGTTACAACTCTATAACAAAAAGACAACCTGCCTCTACAACAAAAAGGCAACCCAATTTAAAAATGAGCAGAGGATTTGAATAGACATACAAATGGCCACTAAGCACATGAAAAGATGCTCATCACTAATCATTAGGGAAATGCAAATCAAAACCACAAATAAGATGCCACTTCACACCCACTAGGATGGGACTACAGTAAAAAAAAAAAAATGGGAAGCAACAGGAGGATGTGGAGAAACTGGATCCATCCTACATTGCTGGTGGGACTGTAAGATGATGCAGCTCCTCTGGAAAATAGTTTGTCACTTCCCCAAAAAATGAAATGTAGAGGGACGCCTGGGTGGCTCAGTTGGTTAAGCAACCAACTCTTGATTTGGGCTCAGGTCAAGATCTCAGGGTCCTGAGCTAGAGCCCCATGTTGGGCTCTGCCCTGGGCATGAACCTGCGTAAGGGTCTCTCTCTTGCTAACCCTCTGCCTCTCCTCTCTGCTCATGTGCACACTCGCTCTTTGTCTCTCTCTAAACCAACAAAAAAATTAAGTGTAGAATTATCATATGAGCCAATAATCCTTCTCCTAAGTATCATACTTCGAAGAACTCAAAACACATATCCCAACAGATACTTGCACACAAGTGTTCCGAGCATCACTGCTCACAGTAGCTAAAGGGTAGAACCAACCCCAATGTCCATCCACTGATGAATGGATAAAGAAAATATGGCTTTATCGATCGTACAATGGAATATAAAAAGGAATGAAGTACTGATACGTGCTACCATGTGGATGAACCTCAAAAACATTGTGCTAAGTGAAAGAAAAGTCACAGAGTGGGCAGATCCATAGAGACAGAATGCTGAGGATCCATCGGTTACTAGGGGCTCAGGGGAGGGAGGAATGGGAGTGACTGCTTAATGCACATGGAGTTTCCCTCTGGGATGATGAAATGTCAAAACTAGAAAGAGAGGGGGGCGCCTGGGTGGCTCAGTTGGTTAAGCGACTGCCTTCGGCTCAGGTCATGATCCTGGAGTCCTGGGATCAAGTCCCACATCGGGCTTCCTGCTCAGCAGGGAGTCTGCTTCTCCCTCTGACCCTCTTCCTTCTCGTGCTCTCTATCTCTCATTCTCTCTCTCTCAAATAAATAAATAAAATCTTTAAAAAAAAAAAAAACTAGAAAGAGAGGATGGTCGCACAATAGAGCGACTGTGCTAACCACTGCCAGTTTGTGCACTTTAAAATGGTTAATTTTATGTTACATGAATTTCACCTCAGTTTTTAAAATGAATTCATTTAAGAAAGTATTGAGGATGCACACAAGCTTTTTCTTACATGGGTTATATCTATCAATATTTGTTGTGCTGGGAATCAAACCTCGGAAATCTAAAATATCTTTAGGAATTCGTTTTAAAATAAGAACAAAAACGAATATATAGAAATAAATATGTAAAATTTTAAAATAAGAGCAAAATGCTTTTATGGAAAATAGCTATATTTTCCACAAGAGAGATTAGTGAAAAAAAGTGGTGTTGCTTTACATTTTTAAAAACCTCTTGAATGCCTGGCTTAATAGAAGACAGCAGGATTCTCTCTTCTACATTCAACCTGTTAAAATACTCCACTGTCAGGCAGCTTTAGGAGAACCTCAGCATGTGCTCCTGAGACAATGAGTGTGAAGAAGGTAAATTATGTCTTTGTGTTACTGTGAAAGTAGTTTTGACCTCACAGAACCCCTGGAGCCCCAGGAACCCCAGCGGGCCCCAATCATATTTTAAAACCAGCTGCTGAATACTGTATGGGAAGGGACAACTTCATGGGCATAGGCCAGTGCAGTCACACAAGACCCTATGCTTGGAGAGCCCTAAGTTTGGGGCTTTATGCTCTGCAGTCCCCATCTTTAAATTCCTAGGAATTTTATCTTTGAATTTATGTTTTGTAGGTGAAGTCCGTTGGGACAATGGGGCATGCACCGAGGCTCGGAGCCTTCACTCATGCACTGTTCCCCCCGCCTGCTGCCTTCCTGCTTCCCAGGGACCAACTCAAGTCACCTGTTCCTCCCCCTGGTGCCCTGGGCCTTACCTGGCCTCCTCTCCCTGCTCCTGCCCAGCAACCACCGTCACCCTCATCTATGGTGGGGGCCTTGGCTTAGAACGGGAAGGACCCAAGTCAGGCACATATACCCTGTGCTGATTCAGGGCAAGGCCTGGCGGCGCCTGACCTCACCAAGGAGTAGAAATGCTGTGGTGCATTCAGCAGACAATTGACAGGGCAAATCCCTCACCCATCCCCAGACCTAGTAACTACCAAGTCCTGGCACGAAGGTTGCAGTGCCCTTGGGTGCCCATCCTGATGGCTTGGGGCAGCAGGTCTATGGGAGGGGAACATCCCTGGCACCACTCAGGTGGGTGGCTGGAGGGGGGACGCTGGCAGAAGGTATGGTCCTTACATGCTGCCGGGGGACAGGCCCTGGGGCCACCTGTGAGGTGGGCACTCAGCCTGCCAGTATCCTTGTGCCTAGGGATAGGTTCATTAAATTCAATAGCAAATAGGAAACACCAGGACAAGTCAAGAGGGGGTAAGAGGGAGAGACAGTGGAAAAAATAAAAAAGCTTTCAATTTGAGAACCTTAGTGGTACTTATTACTGCTTTTTGAACCAGGGCCTGCATTTTCATTTTTTAGGGGGCCACAAATTATGTAGTGGGTCCTGTATATAGTCTCTGAGGAAATAATTAAGAAGACACCTGAGTGTTCCTGCCCTCTGTCCTAATAAAGTTACAAAAGTAAATTATCCTGAGCAAATAAATTCAAAGGGGAAAAAAGCTACAAATAAAGGCACTTAGCTGTATTTCTTATTATAATAAAAATAGAATCTAAAAATCACTGAGAAAAAATACTTTTTCCTTTCCCTTCCAAAATCTGCTCCTCTCCTGAGTTTCTTTTTCTCATCTCTGTCCACTGAAGAGAACTAGAAATAGTAGCCAACCCAGAATAAGTGAGCTTCCTTAGAGGCCAGATTCTGGTTTCTAAATATATTTCTCACTAAAGGGAACAGAGGTTCCTTAGAGAAAAGGCTGATTTCAGGTCTGGGGCAGCCGATACTCCAGAGTAAGGAAGCTCTCCAAGACTACTGTCCTCATGTTCTGTGATTCAGAAACCCGGCCCTTTAAGCAATGACTGGCTGACAACGAAAATGCCTAGACACCAGAAGTGACAACAAGCTGGCGGGGACAGGTGGAAAGGTGACCATGGAACAGAGTTGGTTGTCTGCATACCTTCTGTATTTGAAATTTGATGGCAAGGACTGTCGTTCATCTTCTAAGATTTATTTACTTATTTTAGTGGGGGAGGGCAGAGGGAGAGAGAGTCTTTTTTTTTTTTAAGATTTTTATTTATTTATTTGAGAGTGAGAGAATGAGAGATAGAGAGCACGAGAGGGAAGAGGGTCAGAGGGAGAAGCAGACTCCCCGCCGAGCAGGGAGCCCGACACAGGACTCGATCCTGGGACTCCAGGATCATGACCTGAGCCGAAGGCAGTCGCTTAACCAACTGAGCCACCCAGGCGCCCAGGGAGAGAGAGTCTTAAGCAGAGTCCGTTGCTGAGCATGGAACCCAATGTGGCGTTCAGTCTCATGACCCTGAGATCATGACCAGAGCCAGAACCAAGAGTTGGACACTGAACCGACTAAGCCATCCCAAGATTGCCGTTCATCTTCTAGATCAAAACCTGGCACATAGTTATTGTTTGGGTGGGTTAGATAGATGGTCAGATGATGAAGAAATTGACAAAGTAAGAGAAGCAATTAAATTGTTTTATTAATGAACAAAGGGATGATGGTGGGGAGTTGCAGTGCCAGGAGATTTCTTCTTAAATTCTATTCAAATACCTAGAAAAATTCCTAAAACAAACTATTTTCAGCAGCAAAGTTTACGAGTTGAAAAAATTCAAAGAAAAATGAACAAAAGAGGAGAAGGGAGCTGCAAATTTAGTCATACTACAATCAAAAGTGCTACAGAAATACAGCTCCTTGGGGCGCCTGGTTGGTTTTGTCATTAAGCATCTGCCTTCAGCTCAGGTCATGATCCCAGGGTCCTGGGATAGAGCCCCGCATCGGGCTCCCTGCTCAGCGGGAAGCCTGCTTCTCCCTCTCTCACTCCCCCTGCTTGTGTTCCCTCTCCCGCTGTGTCTCTCTGTCAAATAAATAAATAAAATCTTAAAAAAAAAAAAGAAATACAGCTCCTTTATTTATTTTTAAGTCATCTGATCTTTCCAGGGCCAACTGATCAGATGACAAGGAGACAAATGTATTCTAGTCTATTCCAACAGAATTAGTCCAAGCCAGGAATGTGACCGATCCCTCTAACTCAGGCTACTTCAGAGGCAAAATGACTCAGTCCATCACCCACCCCCCTCTCCAGCTTATCTCTGGTAGCATTTGGGTTCTGAGAAGGGGTCCCGTGTGACCTCAAGATATTGCCGCTTCATGCTGGCCCTTGGGTATAGGTGGGCTCATGACCACTGAAGTGTAACTGGCCTGGGCCCTGGCTTCTGGTGTCCACAGCTGACCCCTGTGGTTGCTATCACCTGTAGTCCAGTTTTGTTTCTCTTGGTTGGAGCCTGAGGGTTGCTCTCCAGTTGGCCCTACCTCACCTTGGCTTTCACTCACCTATGGGCTCCACTGAATCACTACCACATTGTTCATCTGGCCCCTGACCAGGAGGTCCAGACAGTGGGGTCACCTTACCCTCATCCCTTTAGATCCATGGCAGAGCCGCTAGCTCTCAATCCTGCATTCCTGGGGGCTAAAAGAAGCTCAGGAGTGAACACCGCATCTTCTCCCTAGCCACCCTAATTTTAAACCATTCACCTTGCTAAAGAGGCCAAACATTCACCCTTTCCTGCTCTGGGAAGATAAGCTTCCTGTTTAGGAGGGAGGAGGCTACAAGGGAACATTATGTAAGAGGGAAATCAAACACAACTACTTATTGTGTGCAAAACATTGTCACCAATTCTCAGGCAAACAAAAACTAATCTAAGGAAAATGACAATAAAAGGCAGGAAGAGCCTAAGGAAAACTTCTTGACTAAACCATCCCAAAGAAACGCAAGCATTTGGAGAACAGATCTCCAACATTTTTTTGGAAAACCCTAAGGAAGTCTAGTCTTCACTGAAACCTGCACAAATCCTAAGTGTGTAGTTCAGTGAATTTTCTTTTTCTTTTTTTTTTTAAGATTTTATTTATTTTATTTGACGGAGAGATAGCACAAGTAAGCAGAGAGGCAGGCAGAGGGAGAGGGAGAAGCAGACTCTCCATGGAGCTGGGAGCCCGACATGGGGCTCGATCCCAGGACCCCGGGATCATGACCTGAGCCGAAGGCAGCCGCTTAACCAACTGAGCCACCCAGGCGCCCTAGTTCGGTGAATTTTCAAAATGGGTTCTACACCCCTTTAGTAACACCCAGATCTAGAAACAGAACGTCAACAGCACCAGAAGCCCACCTCATGCCATTTCCATTGCTTGGCTTCTCACACCAAAGATTAATTTCTTTTTTTTTTTTATTTTATTTATTTTTTTAATTTATTTGACAGAGAAACAGCGAGAGAGGGGACACAGGCAGGGGGAGTGTGAGAGGGAGAAGCAGGCTCCCCGCTGAGCAGGGAGCTTGATGCTGTACTCGATCTCAGGACCCTGGGATCATGACCTGAGCCAAAGGCAGATGCTTAACGACTGAGCCACCCAGGCGCCCTTGTGTAGATTTTCATTGTATGAGTATGCCACAATTTATATTTCTGTTCTACTGAAGATGAACACAAGCCTCTAGTTTTTATTACAAATAGTACTTCTGTGAACATTTCTGGGCATGTCTTTTGGTGAACATGTATACATATTTCTGTTGGAATTATCCCTAGGTGTCAAATCTCTAGGTCATAGCTTATAGGTGTATTCATCTTTGGGAAATAATGTCAAATAGTTTTCCAAAATGATTGCATCGATTTATATGCCCATCAGGATAGTATGAGCATTCTGATTGTTCTACATCCTTGCCAACACTTGTTATCATCAGCCATTTAATTTTTTGCCATTGTGGTCCTGGGGTAGTGGTATCTTACTGTAGTTTTAGTTTACATTTCCCTAATGATGGTGAGGTTGAAAAGCTTTTCATGTGCTTTTGACCTTTTGCATTACCTCATTAATGAAGTGCCTATCCAAAATCTCTTGCCCATTTTGTATTCAGTTAGCTTCCTTTCTCTTATCTGTTTACACACTTGGGTTGATAGTCCTTTGTCAGATATATGTATTGCAAATATATTTTCCTAATTTATGACTTGCCTTTTTATTCTCTTTATTGGCATCTTTTGATAAACAGGGGTTCTTAATTTTACTATAATCCAACTTATTCATTTTTCTTTGGAGAGTGAAATGCTCTTTATTTCCTTTTTGTGACATTTCTGTCTGTTCCAATATGTTCTCCTATGTTTTTTACTGTAAGATATTTTTGGAGGGGGCCTTTCACATTTAGATCTGGAGTGGATTTTTTGGGATCATGTGAGGTCCACCATTTGTAAAAGAGAGAAAAGACATGTATCTAAGAACAATAGGCCAAGGTTTAAAAAAGAAGTTCTTATAAAAAGTTCATACTAGATATATAAAGTTATCATTAGAACAATTATTGCAGCATCTACATAAGCTGCCCTCAGAGTGTCCCATCTTTGATTTCTACTTGATTAACAAATCAAGCTTCCCTATACACTCCTCTTTATTGAACAACCCCCTGTACATTAGTCAACTAAAAACCTAACATTTAGTTCTGTTCTACTGGCCCAGAATAATGCATGCTCTAATGGACTCAGAGGAAGGGGGTGAAGTTTTGACATAAGATGATGGGTTCAGGGAGTCCATGAGAGTTTTGTAGGATCTGGGGTTCCTAGGAAAAATGGTGGGAAAGCAATAAAGATAAACCGTGCATTGGGCCCTGGGGCCAGCCAGTGTGACGGATGTTGGGAGTTAAGAAACCAGGGCTATTTGAAATTACAAACAATAGCTTTCCCATATTCCTCTCCCAGAAAGCTGGATCAAAGGAATGTTACTGCCTGAGGGGACCTTGGAGATCGGAGAGGTCCTCGGCCAGGAGCCAAATACCTTAGTGTCAGGAGTCTGGGGTGAGTAGACCTGTCCCCTCTCCCATGTGGGACACAGATTAAAAGTGTGTATCGGTCATTCAATTCTCATTCAGGTCCAGAAGAATGACTCGTAGGCAAAGTCAGAAGAAAACATTCTTTCACACCTCGGCGACAAGGTGTGTCTGAGGAAGAGCTGTGGCCTCTCTCTCCTCTTCCTAAAGAACCGTCTGACATCGAGTGAGGGGGGTCAGAACATAAAGAAGAGAGAGACAACCCACGGAGCATCCAGGTAGCCCACCCCCACTCGGAGCCCAAGACGGAGGGGATGGCCCAGGTGGCAGGGGAGAGGAGGGCCTCAGGGAAACGTCCTGCTGGAAGCTAAGGAGACCCCAAAGCAGACAGGACAGAGAAAGAGGAAAGCTAAACAGCCCTGATCTGTCCGAGCGGGGAGACCAAACCGTAGGGAATCTGGGACAGGGGAGGTCAGCATAATGAGGGGCCAGGGTATGGAAAGATGGTAGAAAAGCAACTGCTTTGGACTAGGGATGACCTTCTACCTGTCTGCTCTTTAATTCCTGGAGGCATGCTTCCAGAAAAGTCTTCTCAGGAAAGTCTCCAGGAAACACTGACCCTCGTCTGGGTTTTTAGGGCCTAGGTCAACCGCACCTTTCTTGAAATGTGTTGATGCTCAATTGGAAACAGGTAAAGCATGGGAAGAAAATTACTATGTCAGGTCAGAGATCTTAGACCTAATTCTCTGCTCTGTGTACCAACACAGAGCTAGAGTGAAGTTTGTTGAAGGTTGGGACTGGTTTGAGATTTACAAGAAGGGCAACCTTGGGTTCTTCTAAATCCTACCCCCCCGCCCCTTCTTCCCCGGAGCTCAAACTTGGGTCATAGGCATAGTTGCAGCCTTATGAGCCGAGGGTATGATTTCACATGCTTATCAGTCTCTGCAGGACACGTGAGTCTTTTTCTGCCTTGAGCTTCTTGACCTTAGCTTCTATTTATACCTACAATGCTCATCCTTTCAAATCGAGGGTAATCCAATAGCAGCTACATTTTTGTGCTCTCCTAGAATATAAAAATCCTCAGGACATAATAATTGCCTTTTATATTTTTTAAATGTCTTCTCTTCCTTTGGCATTAAATGAATTTCCAAAATAGATCTCTTCCTCCTTTCTCCTGCCTGCCTTTCTAGAGTTTTACTAAATGTTTTTTTGCCAATAGGTCTTTTTCTTATAAGTCCTCACATTTGTTCTAATTATAAACTAGCACACATGATGACATATATTACTTTCCTAGGCTGAATTCCAGAAAGCAATGACAAGCAAAGAAAGAAGAGCTCCATAAGTAAGCTGAATTTAGTCGTGGGCATGGCAAATTGCCTTTGCTGCTGCATGTTTTTAAATCCAAAAAAGAAGTTTTATTTCTAGCTGAGCAGGTCCCAGTGGGTTTCCCCTCCTACTAAATTATTAACTTTCTCTGGGGCAAGTAATATGTTCTAGTTATCTTTGCAATCTCAGGTCGAGTGCCTTGCACCCAGGGGCATGCTGTGAATGTGGATCTGAATTTAGTTGCATTTAGTCAACCTAATAGCAGCTCAGAGAAAGTCAAAGAAAGAAATCATCTTATGGCTTGGGCATGCTACTGTCCTTGCCATGGCTTACCAGTCAGCTAGCTCAAAAATCGTGTGTAGGGGCGCCTGGGTGGCTCAGTTGGTTAAGCGTCTGCCTTCGGCTCAGGTCATGATCTGGGCTCCCGGGATCCAGCACAAACATCCGGCTCTCTGCTCCGCGGGGAGCCTGCTTCTCCCTCTCCCTCTGCTGCTCCCCCTGCTTGGGCTCTCTCTCTCTGCCAAATAAATAAATAAAATCTCTTTTTAAAAAATCGTATGTAGTCACATATCACAATATTTTGACCGCAAAAAATGACACTTTCTTACCCTCAAATAAAAAAAAAAAAAGTAGGGAGAGAAATCACTCACAATCCCATCACACTGCAAAATACCACATTAATAACAGTGGTTATAAGCCTCCAGTCTTTTATATACACAATTCAGACATTTAAACAAGATGGTGTACTCTGAGCCCATAGGGCAAAATGGGATATTGCACACCTTGTTCTGTAGCCTGCTTTTCCACTCAGCATTATGGGTTGAGAACATTCTCTTATATCTGTAAACACTCTTCAATAGGTATTTATTGCCCTATTACATGATTGATTGTTCAATAATTCACTTAACCAATCATCTGTCTAGGGTGTTTTCATTTTTAGAAAATATAATGTTTTGATCCTTGTTGTTGTTTTTAAATTCTGTACCCAGCTCTTATTTCTTCAAGATATACTGCCGTAGGTGGAATTGTTGAAACAAAAGATATGTAGATTTAAACTTATGGACACACATTTCTGAATCACTCTTTATTTTTTTTAAGATTGTACTTATTTATTTGAGAGAGAGAGCGTGAGCAGAGCAGGGTGGGGGGGTGAGGCGGAGGGTGAAGCAGACTCCCCACTGAGCAGGGAGCCTGATGCAGGGCTCACTTCCAGGACCCGGAGGTCATGACCTGAGCCAAAGGCAGACACTTAACCAACTGAGCCAGGCACCCCTCCTGAATCACTCTTAAGAAAGGTTATAGTTCGGGGCGCCTGGGTGGCTCAGTCGTTAAGCATCTGCCTTTGGCTCAGGTCACGATCTCGGGGTCCTGGGTTCGAGCCCCTCATCGGGTTCCCCACTCCGCGGGAAGCCTGCTTCTCCCTCTCCCACTCTCCCTGCTTGTGTTCCCTCTCTCGCTGCACTCTCTCTGCCAAATAAATAACTAAAATCTTTTTTTTAAAAAAAAGGTTATAGTTCTATGCATTCCATGTTCATGTCCTTTGTTAAAAAAAGGAGATGGGTGGTATTTGTCTTATTGATTTGTAAGGGTTCTTTATATGTGAAGGATACGTCCCTTTTCATAAAATCATAAATTATGCAATCATTTTTCCTGGTTTGTTTTTTTACTTCTAAGAATATTATGCTTTATTTGTAGATGAACAGAACTTTAACATTTTTATGTAGTCAAATCTGCCAGTATTTTTATTTTATGGATTTAGTCTTTGGTGTTCTGTCTAGAAAGTTCCCCACCTCAAATAAAAAAAAAAAAAGAGAGAAAGCTCCCCACCTCAAAACCCGATCATTTCACTTGCACTTTGTTTTGGTTCTTTTACGTCTTGTTGTTGTTCTTTTTCTTCTTTGTTATTGTCATCTTTTATATATAGATTTATTCTTTCAGATATATATTTTCATGTACAAGTGAAATATAATCTAAGTCCAGTAATATATATATATATTTGGGCCTGTTTCTGGACTTCTTAGTCTGCTGTATTTGTCTGTTTATTTCTGTATCAGTAATGTATAATAGATAATATTTGTTGATCACTTACCTTCTTGCCAGGCTGTTCTGTTTCCCATATATTAATTCAGTTAACTGTCACGTCAAGTCTATGCAGAGGCAGATTTATCATGAAACTAATGAAGCTTAAGATTCAGGGCGCTTCAATTGTACAAAACTCCTCTGAATAATACATTATCACATAGGAGCATTGCGACACACTCTGATGACCTATTAAATTTTGCATTATTTCAGCTGTATAGCTTATTTTATTTTATTTTATTTGTTTTAAAGATTTTATTTATTTGAGAGAGAGAGAATGAGCAGTGGGAGGAGCAGAGGGAGAGGGAGAAGCAGACGCCCTGCTGAGCGTGGAGCCTGATGCGGGGCTGGATCTCACGACCCTGAGATCATGACCTGAGCTGAAATGAAGAGATGGACACTCAACTGACTGAGCCACCCAAAAAGATGAAAATTACAATCTTCTTTTTTACAAATAAAACTGTCGTGATATCCATGTACTTATGTCATTTCACCAAGATGTGAATATATTTAAATCAGATAAATATCCAAGAGGGAAACTATTGTGTCAAAGAATATACTTGGGGGGCGCCTGGGTGGCTCAGTTGGTTAAGCGACTGCCTTCGGCTCAGGTCATGATCCTGGAGTCCCAGGATCGAGTCCCGCATCGGGCTCCCCGCTCAGCGGGGAGTCTGCTTCTCCCTCTGACCCTCTTCCCTCTCGTGCTCTCTATCTCTCATTCTCTCTCTCTCGAATAAATAAATAAAACCTTTAAAAAAAAAAAGAATATACTTGGGTCAAGATGTCCATATTGGAGGTAATAATTACCAGTACCATCTCTTTCTATTGAACTAGCTTTGAATTATTTGCATAAATTTTACTTAGTCGTGGTTAATTATGCTCTTCCTTAGTGCCAAATGTGATTTGCTATTACTGTATTTGAGGTTTCCATATTATATTCATATGTGTGTTTGGTTGATGTCTATTTGTCTACTTATCACTTCCTTTCTGCGAGCTTTCTTAGTCAGGTTTTAGTATCAGAGTTAACTTCATAATATGAATTTGGAATCCATCATCTAAGCTCTCGATAGTTTATTTAGCATCTACTCTTTGAACATTTGAAGGCATTCTGCTCCCAAACTGCTTAGCCCGGGAGGATCTATTTCACAATGTATTAAGTGAAAAAAAAAATCAAGTTTCAGAAACAATATGTATAGTATGATACCGTTTCTATTTTTTTTTAATTGTATTTACGGGTATGTGTGTTTAGATAGATAGGTAGACAGACAGACAATGTTCTTGGTATATGAGAAAAAGTTTAAAAGTGTACATATCAAACAGATAATGATGGATAGTGATCCCTGCTGCGTGGTTGCACAAGAAAGAGAAGCAAGAACTGTCAGTCTTTACCTTGATCTCTATATATTCTTTTACAGGTTTTTCACATTTTACTTTCCTCTGGAGGTACAACTTACATATAGGAAAGGACACAAGTCCCAAAGTAGAAAGCCAAACAAGTTTGCATATGGGAATACTTACCGCCCAGTGGATTTGCTAAAGATGACCTAACAAGATCTTCGGTGCCTTGTGGCTCTCTCACAATGTGGCTGGCCACTCCCCCATCAGGAGTAGAATCTATGTCCCTTCCTTTTGAACCTGGGCAGGGCTTTGTGACCACCTCAGTGTGGAGGTGATATGCTGTGTGACTGTCAAGGCTAGCTCATAGAAGGAGATAGAACCTCTTCCTGGTGTGCTCTCTCTCTCTCTCTCGCTCGCTCTCTCTCTCTCAGGCCACCATGTGCCCTTGGAGCTGCCATGCTGTGAGGAAGCCCAGTCACATGGAGAGGCTCATGTGGAGAGAAACCAAGGTTCTGGGTCCTCAACTCCAACTGAGCTCCCAGCCAACAGCCAGCACCAATTTGCCAGCTACAGGCATGAGCCTTGGAAAGGGATCTTCTAGCCCCCAGTCAAGCCACCCCAGATGATTCTGGGTGAAGCAGACATGAGCATTCCCTGCCAAGCCCTGCCCACATTGCGGATTCATGAGAAAAACAACTAATTGTTTCAAACTGCTGGCTTTGGGGCTGGTTTCCTACACAGTAATGTATACCCTGAATAACACCTGTGGAACTACCACCAGTTCTAGATAAAGAAAGTTTCTGTTACCCCAGAAGTTTCCCTCATGCACCCTCCCAGTCAACCACCCAGTGGAAAGTAATTGCTATTCTGACCCCTAGCATCATGTCTTAGTTTTGCCTATTGTGAAGTTTCATATAAATGGAATCGTGATGTATTTTTGCGTCTGGCAATAGGTTATGAAATTAATCCATATTGTTTCAGGATTAGGTTTGTTCTTTTTTGTTCATCGTATGAATATACCACCAGCATTTATCCATTCTACCATTGAGAATCACCTGGCCATTTATTATGAGTAAAGCTGCTATGCACACTCCCACACTTTCTTCGGGTGGGCGTAAGTCTTAGTTTTTGTTGGGAGTTCAACAGGAGTTCAACAGCTAGAGCTTTCGTAGTGTGGTGGTTTTAAAACCTGTCCACAAATTCTTTGATACTCCTGTATCAAGAGGTAGGGCAGAGTCCCCCCACCCTTGGAATCTGGACAGGCCTTAGTGACTCATTTGTACCTAATGGAATGCAGTGGATATGACCTTGTATGACTTCCAGGCTATATCCAAAAGGGTCACGCAGTTCTACCTGGTTTTCTTGGGACACTTGCTCTGGGAAATGTCTAGCTGGTGTTTCTCACGTGCTGTTCGACCTCATTCTCTGTTCCCCTTCTACTACTGCATTATACATCTGTTAGTCCTTTCTCATATGATTAACAGACATGTATTCTTTTCTGTATTTTCTGCCCTTTTTCCTAACTGTGTTTCAACTTGGACATCTACGAACTTGTGTTCTAGTTATAGTAATCATCTGCTCTGCTCTGATTTGCTATTAAACACAAATTATTTAGGTATTAATTTGTTCATAGTATTTTTTCAGGTTAAGAGCCTCCATTTGTCCCCTTTTCATGGATTCTGAGTCTCTGGTGAAATTCTCCATCTTTCTTCTATTTGCCTCATCATATCAAGCACGGTTGTTTTAAAGTCCTTCTCTGATAAATCCAGTATCTGAACCATCCATAGATCTGATTCTCTTGTCTATTCTTGGTCTTTCTCTGTCTCTCCTGCCTTTTTACCATGCCTCATAGTTTTTATTTTTTCCCTGACAACACTGTAGGAGAAAAGAATGTTGCGTTTCTGGATGATATATCTTGATGAATATGATTTAGTCTCCTTCTGGCAGCTTGTACAGAGCACCTTGAAGCTGTCAAAGATTGGTTATAGCTAAATAATTTTTTTTCCTTACTACCAGTGTGTAACCCTACTTCTAAGGCATGACCCTTCGGTATCTCAACCAAAAGTCCCTTGTGTTTACTAAGGCTCCTCCATCTTTGTGGGACCTAAACTAAAAGCTCAGTGTCCCCAGAGATGTGCAGCGTGCGTGAAGTCTCTAGATCTCTCCTAGCTTCCTGATGCTGGTGTTTCTCTTTGCTCATGTGCCACTTAGAAAGTATCCAGTAGCATGAAGCTAATTTGTAGGAAGATTTGGGGGTTCACTTACTTCTCTGTAGCTCCCTTCTTTCCAGGGCTTTGCCCAGCTATTTTGGCAATCTCATACTGTCACCTGAGTTGTTTCTGATTGAGAAACAAGCGACGAATGAGAAAATGTCCTCAGGGAAAAAGCAGGAGTCAATCTCAGGTGTTTCCCCTGTTTCTCTTAAGGACGCTAGTCCCTCAAGTCTTGCCTGTATTATTTATTCTTTAATGCTGACAAAGACTGCCCCTGACCAAACTTTAGTCAGAGCTTTCTTCTGAGTGTTCTTCTCAACTGGGCCTCAACCTTGGCCCCAGCGCTATTTTGGTCTGCCTAACTCAGTCTCAGCAAGAATCCTGCTAAGTTAGTTTAGTGAGAATACCCTCACCGTTTATCTGGTTACTCTCCATATCTGATCAAGCTCCTTGTCCCCCACCGTTGGTATGTCTTGCCTTCGGCAAGAATCCTGAGTTTGTTGAGCAAGAATGCCCCTGCCTTGATGTCTCCTCTTGGCCATTTTCTATCCACTGCCCCGCCCCCAACCCAGCACTTTGCTGGTTGGCCGCAAATCCCCAGCTGTTATTAGCGCCCTCAGAGGGGAGTCTGATTACTCTCCCCTATTCCAACAGACTTGAATGAAGTCTTCAACCAATTTAACAAGTGTTAAAAAAAAAAAAGTTTTCGTTCTCTATTTCTAGGAATTTGTCCATTTCATCTAGGTAATCCAATTTGGGGGGCATACAATTGTTCATAGTACTCTCTCTCTCTTTTTAAATATAACACAATTTTTTTTTACTTTTTTAAAATTTGCTATTCAATTAACATATAGCGTATTATTAGTTTCAGAGGTAGAGTTCAGTGATTCGTCAGTTGCATATAACACCCAGTGCTCATTCCAGCACGTGCTCATCACCCCGTTACCCCACCCTCCTACCCACCTCCTCTCCAGCAACCCTCAGTTTGTTTCCCACAGTGAAGTGTCTCTTACGGTTTGTCCATAGTACTCTCTTTAACCCTTTTTTACTTCTGTAACATGGGTTGTAACTAACATCCCCGCTTTCATTTCTGATTTTAGTAATTTAAGTCTTCTCTCTCTTTTTCAGTCCATCTAGCTAGAGGTTTATCAATTTTGTTGATCTTTTCAAAGAACAACCTTTGGTTTTACTGATTTTCCATCCTGTTTTCCTACTCTCTATTTCGTTTATCTGTGTTCTAACATTTAGTATTTCCTTCCTTCTGCTAGCTTTAGGGTTAGTTTCTTCTTCTTCTTCTTGTTCTTTAATTGTAAAGTTAGGTTGTTGATTTGAGATCTCTCATGTTTTTTTAACATAAACATTTATGGCTATAAATTTCCCCCTGAGCACTGCTTTCACTGTGTCCCATAAGTTTTGGTAGATTGTGTTTTCATTTTCATTTGTCTCTAAGTATTTTCTAATTTCCCTGGTGATTTCTTCTTTGACCCAGTGGTTGTTTAAAAGTACGTTGTTTAATTTCCACAATTTTGTGTTTTCCAGTTTTCCTTTTGTTAATGATTTCTAACTTCATCCCGTTGTGGCCCCAGATGATGTTTTGAATAACACCTATTTAAATCTACTGGGACTTAATCTGTGTTCTATCATATCGTCTATCCTAGAAAATGTCCCATGTGCCCTTGGCAAGAATGTGTATGCTGTTGTTCCGTAGAGTGAGCTGTTATGTTTATAGGACCTTGGTGGTTTGTTGTATTAAGTCCTCTAGTTCCTTATTTATCTTCTGTCTGGTTGTTCTATCCATTATCGTTTGAAATCTTCAACCGTTATTATGGAACTGTCTAATTTCTCCCTGTAATTCCATCGGTTTTTGCTTTGTAAGTTTTCAACTATTATTTCTTCAAATATTCTCTCTGCCCCTTTCTCTCGCTCTTCTTCCAGGACCCTCACAATGTGTAGGTTGGTCTGTCTTACGGTGTCCAGTAGCTCCCTTAGGCTCTGTTTGCTTTTCCTCTGTTTCTTCATTCTGTTCTCTGCCTCAGTAATTGCTATTGTCTTTTTTTTTTTAAAGATTTTATTTATTTATTCATGAGAGACAGAGAGCGAGAGAGAGAGGCAGAGGGAGAAGCAGGCTCCCAAGGAGCAGGGAGCCCAATGCAGGACCCGATCCCAGGACTCTGGGATCATGACCTGAGCTGAAGGCAGACGCTCAACCATCTGAGCCACCCAGGCGCCCAGTAATTGCTATTGTCTTATCTTCAAGTTTGCAGATTCCTTCTTCTGTCTGCTTAAATTTGCCTTTGAAGCCCCCTCGTGCATGTTTCACTTAGCTATTGTACTTTTTCAACTCCACATCTTCCTTAAGTTCTCTGAACAATTTTAAGACAGTTATTTTAAAGTTTGCCTAGTATATCTGCCATTAGGTCTTTTTCAAGGACTGTTTCTGTTTATTTCTTCCCTTTGAACAGACCATACTTTCCTATTTCCTTGTATGCCTTGTGACTTTTTGTTGAACATGGGATATTTGAATCTAGTAATGTGGTAACTCAGGAAATCATATTCTCTTGCTTCCCCAGGAGATTCCCCAGGATTTCCCCCAAAATCCTTTGCTGTTTTTTATTGTTTTGTTTCTTGATTGCTGTAGGATTATTGTCTCTATGCCAACTTAAGGTCTTCCTAGGTCTTCTCTCAGCCTTTCCTTGGGTATGGATGGTCATTTTCTAATTTGCCCCAATATGCAGTTGCTCTTTTTTTTTTTTATTGGACTAGTCTTTAATGTCTAGCTCCCCAAAGGGGAAAAGGTAAGAAAATGAAGGCGGTGAATTGGGTGCTGGTCCTTTAAATACAGTGGAAGACACTTCAGCTGGAGGAAGGAAATGCTTACAACAAAGGGGGAAGTTCAACAACATGCTGCCTGCCCCTTTGGGCTCTGGGATTAGAAGCAGGAATCAGCGCCCAGAACCCAGATATTTGGAGGACAGGTTCCCTTCGTCCACCGTGACTCCCACAGGCTGTGTATGGCTAGCTGTCTTCCTTCCATGTGACTGGGGATGAGGGACGGTAGCTGCTTCTGTGCAGAGCTGAAATTGACAGAAATTAACAGCACTGTATAGTCCAAGTCTTCCCCTAGACGTTACTGCTTTCAACAGGCTCCGGAACTCCAAGATAGCCACATCAGACAGATCCCGCCAGCAGCAGCTGCCTAGGAGGGGAGACAGATTCCCGGGGCTTCCTCCTCTGCCACCTTCCCAGAATCCTCTACTTCATTTAGTTTAATTTTATTATTTCCAGTTTTGCAGGAGTGTTTTTGGCTATACTTTAGCTTGAACTAACTCAGCTTTGATTGCATTCCACAAGTTTTCATATGCCGTGTCCTCATATTTTCGCTATTAAATTATGATTATTGCTGGGTACCAGGTAATGTGGCTTCTACTATTTTTGCTCTGGTACACTTGAGTGTCTGTGAGGTTTTTTTTTTTGAGAGAGAGAGATATATATATATATATATATTTTTTTTTTTTTGGTGAGCAGCAAAGCAAGGTTTATTGAGCCATAGCAAAGTGATAGTACAAAGCTCCCAAGGAGGGAGGGGGCCCGGAAGGGTTGCCCTAAAGACGTTAAAACGTAATTCTATGAGTCCACAGTAATACAGAGACGGGGAGCGGAAGAATGTGGGCTGCTGGATGTAGAGGGGTCCAAGCTCCGGAGCGGTGACTTGGACATTACTGGGCAAGGGGGTCTTGTTGTCCCCTCCCACGCGCTCCCTTGGCCTTGTCCTCGGCGCCCCCCATTTCCAGGCGGGGAAACTCCTGGAGGGACAGCCTAGGAACCCGCCCCTGGGATACGTGGGAGGAGCTGCAGCAGGTGAGGAGGGTCCGAGGCAAAAGGGGGCGCCGCGGGTCCAGGGAGGCGCGGGGGATTGTACGTCGTCCCTCCCCGGGAGGGGTGCACAGGGCGCCGGGGACGAAGCCCCGCCCGCCGCGAAGGACCCCGAACGACGTCGGCCCCTCTCGGGCGGCCGCGCGCGCCCCCGCATCCCCGCGTGGCGGGGGCGCGCGCCGGGCACACGCGGGCGGGGCGGGGCGGGGCCGAGGCCGGGGCCGGGGCGGGGCCGGGGCCGGGGCCGGGGGCGGGGCCGGGGAGGCGCGCGGCCGCCGGAAGCCCCTTTCCCGGAAGGCACCGAGGCGGTGCCGGCCTCCGGGGGCGGCCTCGGCGATGGCGGCTGGTAGGCGGGTGCTCTGTGCCTAGCCAGAGAAGCCGTGTCGCTGGAGGATGGCCTCGCTTGGGCCGGCCGCTGTGGGCGAGCAGGTCCCGGGGGCCGAGGCGGAGCCGGGCGCCGCGGGGCCTCCGCCGCCACCGCCACCGCCGCCGTCGTCCTCTCTGGGGCCCCTGCTCCCCCTGCAGCGGGAGCCGCTATACAACTGGCAGGCGACCAAGGCGTCGCTGAAGGAGCGCTTCGCCTTCCTTTTCAACTCGGAGCTGCTGAGCGATGTGCGCTTCGTGCTGGGCAAGGGCCGCGGCGGCACGGCCGCCGGGGGCCCGCAGCGCATCCCCGCGCACCGCTTTGTGCTGGCGGCCGGCAGCGCCGTCTTCGACGCCATGTTCAACGGCGGCATGGCCACCACCTCGGCCGAGATCGAGCTGCCCGACGTGGAGCCAGCCGCCTTCTTGGCGCTGCTGAGGTGAGCGGCTCCCCGCTGACCTTGCGCGCGAGCCTCCGCCGCGCGTCCCCGGCCTCAGTTTCCTCCCTGGCCGCCGGCGGTCAGGGGCACCGTCCCCTGCCTGCGTCCGCTCAGCGAGCGCTTTCCCGGTCCGGTCCGGGATTGTCGTCCTGCCTTCGGGATTGGAGAAGTGGTGGGGCTATGGTGTGGACCAGCTTGTCCCGAGGGCCTGTTTACAAAGTTTTGTGTTTTTGCTGGGGAGAGGGGGAGAGCGGAAAAATCTCGTAGGACCGAGGGCCTTTTTGTGTGTGTTTTAAATTCGGGCTCCGTTTTCGTTAGAGTACGAGTTGTGGGCACCCAGGGAAGGGGAGTACCAAAACAAGTAGGTGTGGCTTTACCTGCCTCGGCGTTTCTGCAGACAAGGTCACATTTGCTTAAAAGTGAATGCAGCCGCCGGTGTCAGGAGTTTACTTTTGGCTTGTTTGAGGATTGTACATTGACTTCTGATTAATTTTAGTTAGTGGAAGGGAATTAATCCTTTGGCATTATTAGCTTGTACTGACAAAAGTCCAGTTGGGGAACTATAGGCATTGTTTTCCACACTTTTACAAATGGGATTGGGGCCCAGAAAAGTCAAGTGACTGGCCAAGGTGACAGCAACCTCATAAGGAGGACCGTGCTTCATTACATCTAGAGGGTTTTAGCGGCCTGACAACAGTGTGTTACCAAAGTAACACAGTCTTGGTTGGTATAGAGGCAATAAACAGGTCAGTGAACAGAAACATAGTCCACAAAGGCTCACAGCTCAACCAGGAAGATCAGTGGGAAACTCAATAAAGTTAACACAAGTAGAAAAGAAATGCCGAGATCCCATAAATAAATGGAGAAAGGGCAGGATAGATAGGTAAAGAAAAAATACAGCTAATTAACAAAGAATGTTTAACCTCAGTAACTAAAGAAGTGGAGATTAAAAGCAAAGCATTTTTCCTCCCAGTATTTTTTTTTTTTTAAGATTTTATTTATTTGACAGAGACAGTGAAAGAGGGAACACAAGCAGGGGGAGAGGGAGAGGGAGAAGCAGGCTTCCCGCCGAGCAGGGAGCCCGATGTGGGGCTCGATCCCAGGACCCTGGGACCATGACCTGAGCCGAAGGCAGACGCTTAACGACTGAGCCACCCAGCTGCCCCTCCTCCCAGTATTTTAAAGTTAATATTGGAAAAGCTCTCTCTGATAAAGGTGGTGGTAAAATAGTTTGGCAGTATAGATTCCCCCCAAGTATTCAAGTACTGAAAAAAATGTTGTGTATAAAAATATTTACAGCTGGATTATTTATAGTAGTGAGGAAGTAGTCAGCTGGGGGAAATGGTTAGATAAACAATGATAGGTACATTAGGTGCAGTGTAATGCTACTGAGCGTGATACTGATGAAGACTAGGTAATAATATGAACATGGGAAATGTGTATAATAAACAGCGCTTGAAACTGTGTGTGCTGTGATTAAAACTGTGACAGGAACAGAACAAACATACCTAATATGGATAAAAGGAAGCACCAAAATGCTAACCAAAGTTGTGTTGGAGTGGTAAGATGATATTGCCTTTTTTTTTCCTTTTCTCTTTGTTTCCCACATTTTCTGCAATTTAGTTAAGTTACGTTTATAAAGACAAAAAAAACCAGCTCAAAAGCTAGGATCTAGGTCATTTTGGTTTTGGTTTGAGGTTGACAGGATTGGTTATAGCTTATTTAGATTTTCTAGGCTACAAGTATTTTAAAGTGATTTGTTGCTCTACCTGCATTGTTATCTCCTGGAGTGCTTGTTAAATTTGTAGATCCCTTCCTCCCTCTTCGAAATATTGTACCTTCGGAGGTGGGACCTTGAGAGCATTTTAAGTACTCTCCGTAAATACTAATAATACCAGCTAAATCCTAGAGCCACTGATCTAAAAATGTTGTCGAGTTTTTTCCTTTAAAATTAGAGATTGGTAGAATAAAAATGTAGAGGGATATTTTCACTGAAGCTGTTAATTACTCAATCTTTTCCTGTCAATAAAAAATAAGTAAATCAATTTTAAATTTTTCCTGTGTTCAGTGTGGTCGTGGTATTTGTCCTTCTTCAGATTCCAGTCATTGTTCTATTCTGAAATGATATCTGGACTGATTGTTACATGATGTCTGGACTGAAAGGTATTGGCTGGCTGTGAAGCATAGATGCTGTCCTTATTATTGTGTGACAAACAGATGTCTCATAGTTAGCACTTGCTGAGTGGGGAAAACAGGTTAGGTTCGGCCTGTTTTTATTGTGTTTACAAATTAGTTAACATTTATAAAAAACTGCTTGTTTTGATCTGCCTGGCCTTGAAGTGATAGTCTTCAGTTCATTTGAGGAACACCGTGCCTGTCCGTGTTTTAGATGTTGGATACAACAGTGAACAAGAAAAAGTTGTGTATAATCTAGTAAGGAGAAACAAAGAGATAATGTCAAGTACTGATAAATTAAAGAAAAATGATCAAGCTGTGAGGGAAGGAGCATTCAGAGCTAGGCAAAATGTGTCTAAGGTCCTAAATTTCTCCTGTTGGAGGAAATGCAAGAATAAACTTACGGTGTGATTTGAGCGGAATGAATGAGGGAAAGTGGTAGAGAATGAGATCAAAAGGACCGGCTGGACAAGGCTGCGGGGGCTGGGAAGCCTGTGGAAGGGCTTCGGTGCGGGGTGGGGAGCCTTGGGCGAGTTTGCAGGGGGGGCACGATATGACCTGATTTACATTTTTAAAAACTCATTCTGGCAGTTGTTTGGAGTTTAGACTGGAGAGGAAGTAAAATGGGCAGCGGGAAGTTGAATTAAGAGGCTTTTGCAGTAGTCCAGGCAAGAGCCATGATACTGGTTATATATACCACTGTGGGAGTGATAGATGGAGCAAAGAGTGGTCAGACTGTGCATATATGATTGACCTTTGAACAACATGAGTTTGAGCTATGCGGGCACACGTATACAGATTTTTTTCAACAAATATAGTACTGTAAATGTATTTTCCTTATGATTTTAAAGATTTTATTGATTTATTTGAGAGAGAGAGAGGATGTGGGTGAGGGAGAGAGAAGCTGAAGCATACTCCACCCTGAGCACAGAGCCCGACATGGGGCTCAATGCCACAACCACTGAGATCATGACCCGAGTCGAAACCAAGAGTCGAACGCTTAACTTACTGAGCCACCCAGGCGCCCCAGTGCATTTATTTAAAAAAATTTTTTTTAAAGATTTTATTTACTTATTTGAGAGAGGAGGGAGAGAGCACACACAAACGGGGATAGGTGCAGAGGGAAAAGGAGAAGCAGACTCCTCGCTGAGTGGGGAGCCCGATGCGGGGCTCAATCCCAGGATCCTGGGATCATGACCTGAGCCGAAGGCAGATGCTTAACCAACTGAGCCACCCAGACACCCCTTCTTCCTTTTTATTTTCTTGATAACATTTTTTTCCTCTAGCTCACTCAATTTTAAGAATACAGTATATAATAATTCAACGTAAAAATAATGTGTTGACTGTTATCAGTATGTCTTCTGGTCTGTTTCTGGTCTGTTTCACTCCCTAAAAAATTTTAGGGAGTGAAAAGTTACATGCAGGTTTTCAGCTGTGTGGAGGGAGGGGGATGGGGAGTGGAGGCCATGCCCCTAACTGCAGCGTTGTTCAAGGGTCAACTGTATTTTGTAAAGGTAGCACCAAGAAGATTTCTAAGACATTGAAAGAGGGCTATAGAGTACAGCCAGAAATACGAACCTGGAGTTTAGGACAGAGCTTCTTACTGAACATAAATTTGAAAGCTAAGGGTGAATGAATGGTCTTTAAACCATGAGACCAAATGAGATTACCTAGGTTGGGAATGCGGATTGTGAAAAGAGGTACCAGGATGAGCCCTGGGGGCCTCCACCGTGTGGAGATATAGCAACGGAGCAGAATAAAATGACACTGAGACACAGCTCTCAGTGGAATTAGACTGGAAAGCAAGGAGCCTGGGATCTTGAAAGTCAAGTTAAAGCGTTTCAACCAAGAGGGAGTTGTCAGCTGTGTTAAATGCTGCTGAGAGTTGGGTAAAATGAGGCTATTGATAACCTTGGCAAGCGTGATTTTAGCAAATGGATTAGAGTAGCTTGGGGACAAAATAGGAGGTGAGGAAAGGGAGACAGCTAATGAAAACAGTTCTTTGTGTAGCAGGTGTGTTGCAGAAAGGAACAGAAATGGAGTGGTGGAGGGAGACATCATGAACTGTTCCTCAGGATTCTGTCCTCAGCTGCCTTTTTCCTTTCTCCTGTTAACTCATGGCCTTACATACTCCCCTAGCTATATTGCCAGACTTCCACTTGGTTTTATCATAATTTTTTTAAGATGATTTATTTATTTATTAGCAAGAGACAGAGCAAGCATGAGTGGGGGGGAAGGGCAGGGAGAGGGAGAAGCAGGCTCCCCGCTGAGCAGGGAACCCAACTTGGGGCTCCAGGGGCTCGATACCAGGACCCTGGGATCGGGAACTGAGCTGAAGACAGATGCTTAACTGACTGAGTCACCCAGGCACCCCACCGCCCATATCTCTTCTTTGGTGAAATGTCTGTTCATGTCTTTGGCCCATTTCTTGGATTGTTTTGTATTTTTAACTTACATAAATTGCATCTTGTTATATACCTCATTCAGTTTCTTTTTTTTTTTAAAGATTTTATTTATTTATTTATTTGTCAGAGAGAGAGAGAGAGAGACAGGGAGCGCACAAGCAGGGGGAGCAGCAGGCAGAGGGAGAAGCAGGCTCCCCGCTGAGCAGGGAACCCAACGAGGGGCTCGATCCGCCAGGATCATGACCTGAGCTGAAGGCAGACGCTTAACCGACTGAGCCTCCCAGGTGCCCCTCCACTTGGTTTTAGAACTCAACTTCCAGTTGGACATTCACAAATGAAAGTCTAGTATCCATAGAGGTGAACATGTAAATAAGAAAAATAATGTTTAATGTTTAAAACATTTAATGAGTGTCACTTACTGTTCCTTAAGTACCTTATGTGCACTTAAATTACCATAGTCTTTGAGCAGGCACTCTTATTAATGTAGATTTTTTTTTTTTTTTTTAAGTAATCTCTACACCAGAGTGGGTGTAGAGCTCAAACTCACAACCCCGAGATCAAGAGTCACATGCTCCACTGACTGAGCCAGCCAGGTGCCCTGAGCAGGCACTCCTATTATTACAATCTTTATCAGTCACCTTTTGCCACAGAAATGCTATAAAGCACCTGAAAATTTGGGGACTTCATTTATTCTTTTTTTTTCTTTTTTAAAGATTTTATTTATTTCACAGAGAGAGACACAGCGAGAGGGAACACAAACAAGCAGGGGGAGTAGAAGAGGGAGAAGCAGGCTTCCCGCAGAGCAGGGACCCGATGCAGGGCTCGATCCCAGGACCCTGGGATCATGACCTGAGCCGAAGGCAGACGCTTAACGACTGAGCCACCCAGACGCCCCAGTCATTTATTCTTGCTCATGACTGTTCTCGCTCTGTGCACCCGTTGGGAGTTGACTCAGGTGGGCTTGGCTCCAAGCTGTAGTGTTGTTCCAGTCTGTTCCATGTATTTCCCATCCTTTAGGACCATTTCTGAGGGTTCTACTTCCTTCTTTTAATTTGTTTTCCTGCTTGGCTTCAACTAGACGGCACCTCTAGTCTTAGCTGTCCTCACTTTCCGTATTGTTAGCACAGTTCTCTAATATATATTATCATACGATTGCCCTGAGTCTTTTAGTGGCTTCTTTTTGCCTATGGGATGGAGTCTAAACACCTTAGCAGGCATACAGAACTCTGGGTTGTGGTCTCTGTATCTTCCAGTTCCTCTCTGCTCAGTGCCCCACCTCTAATCACTCAGGGCCTTTTTCTTATTTCAAATGTCTGCCTTCTAGGGCCCCCTTGCCTTTGTACTTCTCTTTCTGCTAGAACATCTCCACCCTTAATTCCTGCTCTTCAGTTACAGTTCAGGCTTTACCTCTTCTGTAAAACATCACTTAATTCCACCAGCAGGCAGAATTGTGCAGCCTCATCCAGTCTCTCACAGCAAGTTTTGTATCTTGCTGTAGAACAAAACACTGCAACACTTACTTGGTGGCTCAAACATAGTTTTATTACCTTTCACAGTTGTGTGGGCTGACTGAGGTCAGCTCTGTGGTTCTATGTGTGCCATTTCCTTTAGGTCTCACTGCAGTCCTAGTCAGCAGTTGGGCTGGGGCATCTGGAGGTTTGAGTCAGGTTCTGGGATGACTGAGCCCTTCCCCTGCTCTCTGGGGGGCTTCTCCAGTTGATCTTACCGGCCGAGTCGGTTGACTTCTCCTCGAATAGCAGCTCATGGCTTCTGAGAGCACAAAAGGGGAAGCTGCCAGGCATCCTCAGAGATTCGGCCCCAGACTGGCCTGGTGTCACTCCTGCCACATTCTCTTGGTTAAAGGGAGTCACACAGGGCTAGCCCAGACTTATGGGACAGATCTATCTAAGGCCATGCATCATAGAAGGCATGATTGGTTGGGGCCATCTTTAGAGATTAGTTATCACACTGTGCCTAATATATAATTCTGGTATAATTGTGACATTACTTTTTAATCATTTCACTACCAAACCGTAAGCTTTCAGTGGGCAGAGCTCTCTTACCCATAGTTGGTATTTCTCACACCCGTCACAGTGCCTTGTATTACACACGCACACTCACACTCTCACACACACATGCACACACACACACGGCACACACACACATTCAATACATGTTTTTGAGGAAAATGAATGAGTCAGTAGTGATACAAAGGTTCTTATGCATGATCTTGTTTTCACCATAGCTTTTTAAAATTTTTACTCCAATATAACCTAAGTTTTATCTTTTTGGAAAACCATTAATCTTTGGGGTGGGGGGGAATAGGAATAGTTCAATGACATATCATTTCTCTTGTGCTCTTGTCCTTAAAGGTAGTAAATGAGGGCTGAAAGGTTCATTTTAAAATACAAAGAATCGAGGCGCCAGGGTGGCTCAGTTGGTTGAGCATCTGACTCTCTTTTTTTTTTTTTTAAGATTTTATTTATTTATTTGACAGAGAGACACAGTAAGAGAGGGAACATAAGCAGGGGGAGTGGGAGAGGGAGAAGCAGGCTTCCCGCAGAGCAGATGGGATGTGGGGCTCGATCCCAGGACCCTGGGATCATGACCTAAGCTGAAGGCAGACGCTTAACGACTGAGCCACCCAGGCGCCCCTGAGCATCTGACTCTTGATATCAGCTCAGATTGTGATCTCAGGGTCTTGGGATCAGCCCAAGCATTGGGCTCTGTGCTCGGTGGGGGGTTCTGCTTGGGGTGCTCTCTCTCTCCATCGCCCTCTGCCCTTCACCATGCACGTGTGCACGCTCTCTCTCTCTCTCTCTCTCTCAAATGAATGGATATTTTTAAAAAATGAAAAGAACTGTGGTAATATTAATTTTAATTATATTTTATAAACTTTGGCTTTTTTTATTGTAGCAATTTTATTAATTAAGTAGAAGGTAAGAAAACAAGTAAAATATGAACCAAGATGGTTCCTGGATTTTTTTTTTTTAAGATTTTATTTATTTATTTGACAGAGAGAGACACAGCGAGAGAGGGAACACAAGCAGGGGGCATGGGAGAGGGAGAAGCAGGCTTCCTGCAGAGCAGGGAGCCCGATGTGGGGCTCCATCCCAAGACCCTGGGATGATGACCTGAACCGAAGGCAGACGCCTAACGACTGAGCCACCCAGGTGCCCCTGGTTTCTGGATTTTTAAGTAGTCTGTTTTCTCATTAGAAGTGAATATGGTTTCTCAGTTGTGTTACATAGAAACTTGTACTGAATTGTCTAGTCACTTAACATGTATTGATTAATGTTTAGCCATGTGCCCACACTGTGCCTGGTATTGTAGAAAAGATGCACACAAAAAGTATAGGAAACACAGAGTTCCATTTCTTATTGTTCGTAGAACAATACTTATTTATAACTTGCATTGCTCCAAAGAGAATTTAAAATGTCTTATAAAAAACACAATGGTAAGGGGCACCTGGGTGGCTCAGTTGGTTAAGCGACTGCCTTCGGCTCAGGTCATGATCCTGGAGTCCTGGAATCGAGTCCCGCATCGGGCTCCCTGCTCAGCAGGGAGTCTGCTTCTCCCTCTGACCCCCCCCCTCTTGTGCGCTCTCTCTCTTTCTCTCTCTCAAATAAATAAATAAAATCTTAAAAAAAAAAACACACAATGGTAAGAAATAAAGCCAAGATGAAGCTAATAGAAATATGCATGCTGTAGGTAAGCTACATATTTAATTTTTTTTTAAGATTTTATTTATTTGACAGAGCAAACAAGTGGGATCAGCAGAGAGAGGGAGAAGCAGGCTCCCCACTGAGCAGGGACCCCAATGCAAGGCTCGATCCCAGGACTCCGGGATCATGACCTGAGCCAAAGGCAGATACCTAACCAACTGAGCCATCCAGGCACCCCTACAAATTTAATTTTAATTGTTTTAGCAGCTAACGCAGAAAGAGAAACCTAGCTAGTTAGTTATAATTCATAGTGTTTGTCAGATTAGAAACAAAAGAAACCACCTGCTTAGTGAATGCATAACTATCTGATAATCAGATCAATGAAAAAATTCCTGGTGAGTTTTCCTCATAAAGAAGGCATTACTGAAATGAGCAGTATCCTCAATCTGTCTTTAGATATAAAAGTTTCTTTAAAATATTCCTTTAAAATATTCCTTGATATAAGCTAAAAGTACATTACCAAAATGTAATTTAATAAAAGCAGTTTGAATGGGTATGTATGTGTGTCTCAAATAGAAGAGCCTAAAAATACAATTCTCTCTTGTTCCTGGCGTGTTCTTTTCACCCTCTTGTCATCCTTTAGTCTTATCACAAGTAGACATTTCTCTAGGATGTTTTTGCAGATTTCCCTGACAAAGCCCCCAGTTATAGATGCTTGTAGGACCATGTCCTTCAACTTCGGCATTTGTCTCCTTGTCTCCTCACATACAAAGGCAAATGGTGATAAAGGCCCCACATTTCTGCTCTTTATTTTATAACTCTAGTATTTTGCCTGGAAAAAAAAAAGGGCAGATGTAAAGATTCTTCCTACCTTGCCCTTTAAATTGAAATGTCATAGGTTTCTAATTCAAGAAGGGAACTGAGCATGTAGTAAGCTTTCTCTCTCTTCCAATTCAAGTGACCATAAGAAAATACAGAAGAGAATAAATCTGATAAAGTGAAGGGGAAAAGGGAGATGGGGTGGAAGCCAACAGTGTGGAAAAGGGACAGAGCAGTTGACAGTGTGCTGATAATGAAAGGGAGGGGATGACAGGGGAGCCCAGAATCCAGAGCTCAGGGAACTGCAGCCGGCTTCCCTGGCAGAACCACCCCCTCCACCCCCAGCAGAGGTTCTAGGCCAGGATTGGTAGGGAGGTGGGTGAAATGAGAAGGTGGAGCTAAAATGTGGGAGTTAAATTTTTTATTAAGATTTTATTTATTTGAGGGAGAGCAAGAGATCGCGCTTGAGCAGAGGGGGAGGGGCAGAGTGAGAAGCAGACTCCCCACTGAGCGGGGAGCCCCACCTGGGGGCAGTCCCAGGACTCTGGGATCAAGACCTCAGCCAAAGGCAGATGCTTAACTAACTGAGCCACCCAGGCGGCCCCACGTAGGAGTTAATTTAAAGCTTGCTTATAGATTGCAAGAGCTGGTTAAGGAGTGAGAGCATGAATGACAAAGAGCAAGAGTAGCTGATCCTCAAGGAAATAGATAATTCAGGGAACAAAAAGGAACCTTTAAAACTTCAGTTAATATCATCTTGGAGACTTGAGTACATCCCATAAAACTGAGACATGGTGCTGTGGAGGAGAAAAGGAATGACTAAGAAAGAAGCGAGAATTCTTAGAAATGTTAGCATGTGTTGCTGGGGAGAGAAATAGAAGGCCAGAAGACAACAGCACGGACATCTTCTAAAACATAGAGGAAAACAGCGAGAAAGAAATGAAGCAATATAAAAATAAACAGCCAACATTTGCGGGAGGCTAAATACTTGTCAGGCACTATTCAAAACACTTCATGTGTTTCAGTTTATCCTAATCCTCACGAGAGCATGATGAAAGAGATGCTGTTACTCTCTTTTCAGAAAGGAATACAACGATGATAGCTTGTTAAAGTCCCAGAGCGGGCAGTGATGGAGCAGGCTCCAACCCAAGCCATGTCTTCCTGAGACCACACACATGACAACAGCCCTCACCTGGTTGGCTTGCCAGTCTAGCCCTGGAAGCAGGCCCAGGCGCGGAAATGGTGTGCTCTATGGTAGACAGCTGTGTGTTTCCCCACCTTCTCCATGCAGGGTAATAGCACCTGCCTTCCTTGTGGGAGGGTTCGGTGAACTGGCATTGGTCGCATGGTGTGCACTCAACAAGCGTTGATTTGCTCTTTGTTCATCCCCCTCCCCCTGACTATAAGTGATGGCACCTTACTTGGTTTTTAATTCCCTGTACTTACCACAAAGTGTGACACATAACTTTAAGGCAAATATTATGAGGGTAATACAGATGGTTGACTTGACTCTCTGAAAAGAGGTTTTGGGGAAAAAAAATATTTTAAAATGGTGTGATCCTGAAAATTAGCCGCCCTCACTTTGAAGTCTGAGCTGTAGAGGAGGAGAATGAGAATGAGCAGTCTCCACTAGAGATAGTTTTAAGCACAGTGATATTATTTGGTTAGGGTGACAGGTTGGAGGATGTCATGGGCTAGGGTTTCGTCTTGGGTGGTGATAATGGACACAGGAATGAAAGAAGAGGAAGTGGACCAGTAGAGGGAAGGGACGTGAAATAGAACTTCCTTTCTTCACTCACTGCAGTGTAATAGAGGGTCCTGAGAGATGTTAATGGGTTTTCTTACTCTATGACTTGAGCCCTAGGAATATACATATAATTATTCTAATGTCTTTAGTATCACTAAAATGCAATTTTTTTAAAGATTTATTTCTTTTAGAGAGAGAGAGAATCTTAAGCAGACTCCCCGCTGAACGCTCAGCACAGAGCCCAATGCGCGGCTCAGTCTCATGACCTGAGCCAGAATCAAGAGTCAGATGCTCAACCAGCTGAGCCACTCAGGCACCCCACTAAAATGCAGTTCTTGTTCTTCATACCATCCTTCACTACCCTCCTTGGTGTTCTTGTATATAGTTGAGAACTGGGCAGTACACACAGGGTCTCTGAGGAGCCACAAAAGAGGCCTAAAGTTGATATGCAAAAGATAGTTCAACAAGAACTGCCCAGGCTTTCACTGAGAATCTTATGTCTTATTTGCAGTTCTATGAAGCTGATGTATCTAGCAATCTAGCAGTTAGAAGCAGTGAACTGGGAGGAGGCAGTATTGGACTGATAGTATTTTGAGAGAAAATTAGACCTAAATACCCAAAAACACAAAACGACATGGGTCATTTCAGATATTATTAAATTGTTTATTCCTCCAAAGACTCAGTACGCTAGTCTTTGGGCATTATGCTAGTTTGGGAGTAACAAAAGTTAAAAGATGCCCAGAATAACAAGACACCATTATCAGCAAATAAATGAATGTTTTGACATCTAGAGATGCAAACTTAAGCTACCTGTACATTTGTTTAAATGAACATCCTTTGATGAAGGAGACGTAAGTGAACCACTGCTGTCCTGAGCTGCGGTGCGGTGCTAAAAGACCCCTGAAAATTTGGCTTACGAGAGAGAGGTCTGGCTTGTGATCTTCACTTAACTTCAGTTTCCTTGGTAAAATGGAGACACTACTCACCTCTGAGGACCGAGTAAGAATAAATGAGATGATGTATGTGCAAATGCCCTGTCGCCCTGCAAAGTCTGATACCAATTTCAGGTTGTTTTTCAGTTTGCTCGTTACCTTTTAAAATATTCCTCAGAGGTTTTGCTCTGATGGATTGCTTATCTAAAATACTAATGGCCATCTCTGTAATTTCTCAATTGCTTTCCAGATTTCTGTATTCAGATGAAGTTCAAATTGGCCCAGAGACAGTTATGACCACTCTTTATACTGCTAAGAAATATGCAGTCCCAGCCCTGGAAGCACATTGTGTGGAATTTCTCACCAAACATCTTCGGGCAGATAATGCCTTTATGTTACTTACTCAGGTAAGTAAATGTAGCTAAGGAGTGTATCGTCGTAGTTTTAAAAATTGAGTATAACTCCATGTGAGTATTACATATTTCCTGGAGAATTAGTTCTAGATCATTAACCTAAAGTATATGTAATTATTTTTATAGTACCATTCAGGGAAATATATCAGATTCATGTACTTTTAGAAGAGAAAAGCCAATTAGAGTACATACAACATCCTGGGTGAAGAGACTGAAGCTTTATTTAGAGACTCAGAGATACAGTTCCTTATGATTGGAGTTGGAATTAGCATCCATTGTTCCTGGTATGATTTGAGAGTATGATAACAGCATGAGGTTTTCTGGACATCTTTGGTCTCAATTTTTGTTGGATCTGGAATAAAGATTTTGTTTTCAAGTCCAGAAAAGTTCCAAGATTTACTATCTTTGGACCTAATCTGAAAGCTTGGAGGAGTTAGAATTTAAGGTTTATATGAAATATTCTTTCTCTGATATTTAAACGTTTTTACTAAATACAGTTTACGTACAGAAAAGTACACATTATTGTAAGTACACAGTCTGATGGATTTTTACAAACTGAACGCATCTACGGAACCATTAACTAGTCTTTACCATATTATTTGGCATTTATTAGATGCCTGTAATGTGAGCTTTGTGCTTTAGATATAAATAAATCACTGTTTTTCTTTTTAGGCAAAGTTATAATACCCTTCTATGAATTGTTTTAAAAACTCTGAGCTAGCCTCTAGACATTTGTTAAGGATTGAATTATGTCTTGAAAATATATGTGTTGATAATTCCCAGTACCTCAGAATGTGATCTTATTTGGAGATAGGGTCTTTACAGAGGTAAGCAAGTTAAAATGAGGACAAAAAAAATTCTAAGCTGATAATATATAATCCTATTGAGTATTAGTACTGGACCCACTCACAAATGTCCCCCCAGCTCAGCCCTTTAATTTTCTTTTTTTTTTTTTTAAGATTTATTTATTTATTTGAGAGTGAGAGAGAGAGAGCCCAAGAGGGGGTAGGGTTAGAGGGAGAAGCAGACTCCCCGCTGAGCAGGGAGCCCGATGCGGAACTCGATCCCGGGACTCCGGGATCATGACCTGAGCCGAAAGCAGTCGCCTAACCAACTGAGCCACCCAGGCGCCCCCTTTCATTTTCCTTTCATTTTCCAAATGGAAAAACTAAAGCCTGGGCTGATGAACTACCTGCCCAAAGGCTCACAACAGGCTAGCTGGGGCTAGAGCCTCGAGCTCAGATTTTCCAGCCCTGCATCTACTCTGTCATATGGAGAATGTCTGATGGCACCTTTTATTGTTGGGGTTTTTTCTGTCTTCTATCATCAAATATTTGTAATTATGGAAGAAAGAACATGCTGACATGTGGACATAATCACAGAACCTATGTCTGTAGTATCACTGACACTAAGCTAGTCGCTTTGCACGTATTATCACGTTTACTTATCACAATAAGTGATATAATTATCACAATTACACGCGTACAGCTCTGTGATGTTATTTACTGTTATCCCCATTTTAAAGATGAAGAAACTTGAAAACTCAGGGAAGTATCTTATTTAACATTAGACAGCAAGTGGTAAAACTAAGATCCCAACCTTCAACCAGTTATCGTTAAGGTGTTGGTGGTATTGATGGTGTGATAATAGCAGAACACACTGAGTGATGACGGTGCACCAGCACTTTGTGTGCGGTCTTCTACAATAACTTTGGGAGGCATAGGTGTTCTGGTGAAAGTTTTCTTATGGTCCCCATTTTATAGTTGAGGAGATAGAGGCAGAGAGACGTGAAATAACTTAACCAAGGTCATAGAACTATTAGGCAATGTCACCCTGCATTTTTTCCTCTTGAATTTGTGATGAAAATCTAATATGGGAATTGATATTCATAAGATTCTTTATTATCCAAGGGTTTTAAGGTATGTGGAAAGGATCACTTAATTACTTTTATTTTAAAACTTTAGTGAAAAATTCAGAAACCAATAAATTAAACTGTGACAAAGTACAGTTTCTAGTTCAGGTCCAAGGTGGGACCTGAGAATCTGTATTTCTCACGGGCTTTCAGATGACCCCTGTGCTTCTGTACCAACTTTGAGTCGTAAGGGTTAACACATGTCACTATGAGAACAAAAAGGAACTTTTCAGTGCCCTGTTGGTCTGAGAACCCAATATTATTCCACATTTTTCATTGGTGGGGTCATGTGAATTAGCCCACAAATTGTCATGTGAACTTCTTATTCCTGCCAAGTGAGTCATTTGAACTGAACATGTTCATTTATTTGAGAGGACCTGTGCCAGCTTCATGCTAACACAGAGGGCCAGTATGCTGTACCAGCATGAGTTACACAGGGAAACACTTTTTATGAAGTCATACAATCGTAGTGATATTTTTTTCGGAGATAATGCCAGACTCAAACTAAATTTTGGGAAAATGTATTTTATTCTAACTAGCAACAATAGATCCCATAGGAAACTTGATATTGCCTGTGTAACCTGAGGAGTAACTGCAATATTGCTATTCTGAATAAAACAATTTTTACAAAAAATTGAAACCAATTTTTGCGTAAACACTAAAAATATAGTTGAGTTGGCCCGTTAAAACACTTATTATTAGAATTTCACTTGATAAAAATGTACTGCTTTTCATATTTTAAAAATACATGAACTATGATCCTAGAATGGATTTCTAGAATGGATTTCCAGAAGGAAAAGTGTTATAAAAAACATTGGTTCAGGGCGCGTGGGTGGTGCAGTTAGTTAAGCAACCGATTGACTCTTGGTTTCGGCTCAGGTCATTATCTCAGGGTCATGAGATTGAGCCCTGGGCCAGCTCCGTGCTCAGCGCAGAGTCTGCTTAAGTTTCTTTCTCCCTCTCCCTCTCCCTCTGCCCACCTGCCCTGTTCCTGCGCACATGCATGCACACTCGCTCGCTCTCTTTAAAAAAAAAAAATTGGGTCAGTTGGCAAAACTGAAATACAGTTTTAGATTAGATAAAAATATTATAAGGTTATTTGCCAAAGTTAATCACCATGGGTTATATAAGAGAATATTATTATTCTTAGGAAATACATACTGAAGTATTTAAGGGTAAGGGCAACAATGTGTGTAATTTATTCCTGAATAGTTCACCTCAAATAGACAGGCAAACACTATACATTGCCTATTTTCTTATATATTATTATCCTATTTGTGTGTGTGTGTGTGTGTGTGTAAAACCTGTCTATGTGCTTGTGTGTGTGTATAGAGAGAGTGCAAATGATAAAACAGGTGAAATGTTAGGTAACTAATATTTAGATGGGTAAATCTGGGTAAAGGGTGTTATGAGTGTTCTTTTCACTTGCAACTTTTCTGTATTTGGACTTTTTTTAAAAGTATTTCTAAATTTATTTTTTTAATTTATTTATTTGAGAGAGAGAGAGCACAAGCAGGGGGAGTGGGAGAGGGAGAAGCAGGCTCCCAGCTGAGCAGGGAGCCTGACATGGGGCTTGATTCCAGGACCCCAAGATCATGACCTGAGCCAAAGGCAGACGCTTAGCTGACTGAGCCACCCAGGCACCCCAAGTATTTCTAAATTTAAAAATTTTAAGAGAAAATTACAAGGACTAGAGTTAATTTTATGCTACTAAATCAGATTTTATATTTTTTGTGGAAAAATTTGACTAAGCAAATTAATATAAGGCCAACATATGATCTAAGAAGAGCGTTTTCAAACCTGTTTGAGTATTCTATAATTTTAAGAAATATTTTACTGACTTAAAATACATACATGTTTTTTATATAAATATATATCATGTATTATATATCTTTTTTTATAGAGATTTTATTTATTTTAGAGAGAGAGAGTGAGCAGGAGGGGGGTGGCAGAGGGAGATGGAGAGAGAGAATCTCAGGCAGACTCCCCACCAAGTGCAGAGCCCGATGTGGGGCTCAGTCTCAGGACACCGAGATTGTGACCTGAACTGAAATCAAGAGTTGGGCTCTTAACCGACTGAGCCACCTGGGTGCCCCTATATATATCTATTTTAAATTTAATCCAGTGCGTTTATAGCTCTCTTCTCTCCTAAAACACAAGATAGCTGTTTAGGGACGTTTATTATTTGTTCAATAGCATCTGAGTTACTGAATCCCTTGAAAATGAATTTTATTTTACAAATAAATGAGTCATCAGCCATGCCAGATAATGGTCAATTAATTGGCAGTATTCTCAGCAGGTTTCTGCATGACCCAGCATGGAATACTTCTGTGCGTTTTGTATTTGTCCATACTGTTAAATGTAAATAGACCTGACCCGAGGCCAGGGTGAAAGCTTGGTCATTGGCATAACTATCATCACATCTTTTTTTTAGCGTTATTATTATTATTTTTTAAGATTTTATTTATTTGAGAGAGAGAGCACGAGCGGAGTGAGGGGCAAAGGGAGAAGCAGGCTCCTTGCTAGGCAGGGAGCCCAATGGGGGGCTTGATCCCGGGACTCCAGGATCATGACCTAAGCCCAAGGCAGACATTTAACCTGAGCCACACAGGCCGCCCCAGTGTTATGGTTTTCTAAATCTTGAGTTTGGATTTTCCATCCCTTTCCTCCACAACTGGCTTTTAAACTTGTTTTTGTGTTTTTGTTTTTATTTTTATTTTATTTTTTTTAAAAGTATTTGTTTACTTGACAGAGAGAGAGACAGCGAGAGCAGGAACACAAGCAGGGGGAGTGGGAGAGGGAGAAGCAGGCTTCCTGCTGAGCAGGGAGCCCAGTGCGGGGCTTGATCCCAGGACCCTGAGATCATGACCTGAGCCGAAGGCAGACGCTTAATGACTGAGCCACTCAGGCGCCCCTATTTTATCTTATTTTTTAAAGAGAGAGCGACCCAGGATAGGGGGGAGAAGAGAAAGAATCTTAAGCAGGCTCTGTGCTTAGCACAGAGCCCACTGCGGGGCTCGACCTCACAACCCTGAGATCATGACCTGAGCTGAAATCAAGAGTCAGACACTTAACTGAGCCACCCAGGTGCCCCTAAACTTTTTTTTTAATTATAATATGTATCCTGATTAACCACATATTATAAGCTTGACTTCTGACTTTTTTTTTTTTAAGATTTTATATTTATTTGAGACAGAGAGAGAGAGAGAGCACAAGCAGGGGGAGCGGCAGGCAGAAGGAGAAGCAGGCTCCCCGCAGAGCAGGGAGCCCGATGCAGGACTCAATCCCAGGACCCCGGGATCATGACCTGAGCCGAAGGCAGACGCTTAACTGACTGAGCCCCCCAGGTGTTCCTTGACTTCTGACTTCTTAAAGCCTACATTAGCTTTATTGGAATCCTACAGTATACTTTTGTTGTTGTTGTTACATAAAGTAACCCATTTATTATAGGCTAACAATGTTTCAAATGGTGGAGCTTCTACTGGCCTTTCAAGTCCTTCAGTCGTCTGATGGCAGGCTTTACCGGGAAGGCAGAAGTGGTGGTGCTATTGGTCCAGGCACCACCAGTGATGGTTTTCATGCAGGAGCCACAGTGCCAGATCCCCACAGCTCGTCTTTTCATCTTGGTTTTGCCACAGAAGGAGCAAGTGTACTTGGCGTGCTGGCTCATTACCATCTTCTTCACCATTTTCTTGAGGGAGGCACCCTGACGGGTCCCGTATTTACCCACGATTCTCACCTTTTTGGTGTGTTTAGCCATGTTGCCACTAACTAGGTCTGAGCCCAGAGAGGCCCTATAGTATACTTTTGCTCAATTTATGCTGTGGCTTCTTTTGCTTATCATTATGTTTGTGGGATTCATTCATATTATTATGTGTAGTTGTAGATCACTCTTATATAGTATTCGGTCCTGTGACTATTTGCTTTTCTGTTGTTGGGCCTAATTTTTGCTTAGGTACCCAGAGCTTTCATGCTCTAAAATTCTGGTACTTCATTCTCTCCCCACAGTCAAGACAGAAAATGGAAAAAAAAAAGAGATCTGTTTGTACTGGTATGCTTGACAGTTGATATCGTTTAGTAAAAATATCCTAAAACTTGGATTTAAGTAATGGCTTTACAACATAACTAGTTAGATCATATTAGGCGAGTCAGTACACCTTTCTGAGCCTGTTTCCACATCTTGAAAATGGGGTAATGATGTCTGCCTCATCTCACCTAGAGGGTTTGTTAAGGATCAAAATAAGTATAAGAACCAGGCAGTGTGTATGTATGAAAGGTAACAGGGTTGTCAGTGGTGATGCGCACTTGTTGTTACCTAAGCAAGGCATTTGTGCTTTTAGCTTTTCATTTCCGGTTGCGGAATGGGAAGTTTTAAGAATATATACACATCATGATGGTATTTAAGGTAGGTGTCTTTACCTGATGAGCAATTATAACTGGTGACGGTGTTAACTTTGAACACGTAAAGACTGAAAGTAGAACAACAATGAAAACAAAATAACTCTTCCTGTCTGTTTAGGCTCGATTGTTTGATGAACCTCAGCTTGCCAGTCTTTGTCTGGACACCATAGACAAAAGCACCTTGGACGCAATAGGCGCAGAGGGCTTTACCGACGTCGACATTGGTAAGTCCGCTGGCGTGCGGGGCTCGCCGCGCGCAGTGAGGCCTCACTCATCGGCCTCTGGCCGCACAGGCTGCAGTATGAAGGAGTGCCTTGTCCAAACTCGGCAAGTCTACTTCTTGAGAGTTTTGCTTTATTTTGGTGATACAGTCCTAAAAGTCCTAACTACTTCATCACCTTTTGGAAAAATGTCCAATTCATTGACTGCATACCATGTGCCTGGCATTATAGTAGGGTCATTGAAGAAATACGAAGAGTAAGGTGTGGTTTTTCTTAAGGAAAATGTGATCTAACTGGAGAATCAAGGAACACATTTGTGAAAATTAAGAGTTAAGACACTAACAGAAAATTCTGGATAGCATACAGCAACATGTGATTTTGCCTTTTCCGAGCTAAATGTATAGAAAATAACCACTATGCAAATCCAAAACATGGAACGATTACCTCAAATTGAGTAGCGTTAGGGAAGTCTTGACGGGAGATTCTGATCTGGGCTGTGAAGAATGGGTCGTGTTTGGACAATGCGGACGGGGGCACGGGAGGCAGGTGGAACCACAGGAAGAAGTGGGTGGGGGAGGGGGAGGGGCGTGCGGCAAATGAGAGCCTGGCTGCGCAGGGCCGGCTGAGGCTGAGGACTGTGACTTGTGCTGTAGGAGAGCAGAGCTGACCCAGGCTGTGGCCTGAAATACTGTCTTCACCATGATGAACACAAAATGTATATTAGGTATCTAGGATTGTGTTATTATCTATCTTGCCAGCAGACGGGAAAAAGTATGGGAGGGGAGAACACGCCCATCTGGAAGGCTTTGGCCTTGAGGTGGCACCTGCGTCTTCACCCTTCATTGTCTCAAATTCAGTCTCATGATCCCACGTGACTTCAGAGGAAGGTCAGGAAGGACAGAGAATGGCACCGGCTGCCTCCTCTCTCTGCACCTGTGACCTAGTCTCCTGCTGTCCTCCCCATCACTCCCTGCCTTTCATACACACTGGCCAGGGTTATTTCTCTTTTAAGCCTTTGTATTTACTATTCCATTGATTAGAATCCTTCCCCCCGCCCCGAGTCTGTGTGTGGCTTCCTCCTTTATATTATTCTGATACCAAGTTAAATGAGACCGAAGACAGACCACCTCAGACCTTAGTCACAGCAGATACCACGTTCCCCTGAACAATCCCTGTGCTGTTACTCTGGTTGATTTTCCTCATGATACGTTTTACTATTTGAAATTCTTAAGTAGATATTTGTCTGTGTATGTTTATGATGATTGTCTAGCTTCCCCACCTAGATTGTAAACTTTTTTTTTTTTAAAGACTTTATTTCTCAATAATTCTTACACCCAACTTGGGGCTTGACCTTACAACCCCAAGATCAAGAGTCATGTGCTTACCGACTGAGCCAGCCAGGCACTCCTATTGTAAACTCTTTAAAGTCAGGGACTTTGTCTTGTTTACCACTGTATTTCTAGCACTGAAGACAGTAGAACATAGTGCCTGTTCAGTTAATACTTGCTCACCAACTGGACTGTCTAGAATGTTGCCTTTCCTTCCCACCTTGGCTAGTTCTCACTTAGTCTTAATGTCTTGGCTCAAATTCTACTTCTGCAGTGACTCCTTTCTAGAGAGCTGACATCCCACCCTCTTCCATGACATTTAGTGTATTCTCTTCTAACAACATCCCATCGATAGTGTGCCTGTCTGTTGCACAGTACCTTGGGAAGGATTTATACTCATTTTGCATTAATTATCCTGAAGGGCAGGGGCTAGATTCCTCCCCAGTATACGTAATAGACCATTGACTGGATGTTTGAGAGCCCCAAGCACTGCCCACATTGCTAAGGAAACATTGCTTCATCCTAATTTTCTTCCCCTTAAGGATTGTCAAGTACTCCATTTGTACTTCAGTCTATATTTGAAATAATACTGTTTGCATCTGGATGACTTCCTCCTGGAAGTTGTTTTGTAAATAACCCCCATGTTAGGCATGCCATTGGAACCTGGAATTCTTGAAGGAGGTGCCTTGTACACGGTAAATACTCTCTAAATATTTGTTGATTTGATTTGACCCACAGCTGCTTATATTAAAATCTAGCCTTGCATTATGTTTATAAAACATAATCTTAGATGTTTTTATGATCTTTATTAGGCTCTCAGCTGCCAGTAGAAGACCTGTGTGTTTCCACACCACGGTCTAGTTTGCCTCAAATGCGCTTGTTAAAACTTGCAATTGAAAGAGAAGTCTAGGAGTTGAGAGAAAGCTGGGCCAGGCTTCGGGAGCTCTTGGCACAGTTTATAGTTTTAGATTCTGGGGAAGCTTTTTCTCCTCTGGGATTTGAATATATGTTCTGGAGGGAATGTGCTTACTATTTTCCAAGTAGAGAGAGACCGTTTCTCTCTTAGAGCTTTTTGCTAAGGGAAGAAGATAATATGTCACACTGATAGGAAAAAAAGCAAATTTACATTATGCTAAAGGCAGTATAATGTGCTTTCTTTTTCCCCCTTGCTGATATTTTAAGTTTTTGTGTTTATCTTTACTGAAGTTTACTAGTATACAGAGTAGAGATTTGTAGATCCAAGGTTGTCTGTTTTCCCATGAATGATCAGTTATGCTCAGTGTATATTCCTAATCCTTTTAAGTTTTGAGGCATATTGGTTTACATTCATTTATCTGTGAAAAAGTTTTATGGAGCCTTAGTTTGTATTCATCTGCTCAGCTACAAGAGAAGGAAAAACATGATTTTAAAAAAAAAAATGATGTATATAACCTATTCATTTTTAACATATCGTTGCACCCCTATTGTGTTCTGGGGACTGAGACATCTTTGCTGGAATCATAGCTGTGGTTTGATATTGACCAAATATTTGGATGTAGTATGAATGTGTAGACCATTATAGAATGTAAATTTTTTTTTAAAGATTTTATTTATTTATTTGACAGAGAAAGACATAGTGAGAGCATGGAACGCAAGCAGGGGGAGTGGGAGAGGGAGAAGCAGGCTTCCCGCTGAGCAGGAAGCCCGATGCGGGGCTTGATCCCAGGACCCTGGGATCATGACCTGAGCCAAAGGCAGATGCTTAACAACTGAGCCACCCAGGTGCCCCGAATGTAATTTTTCTAAAATAAAATTTTCTTAGATGTGTAATACTGGGTAATTTAAGCATATTTAATGTCTTCATTGATTTCTGCTGTATATGGCATCCTCATTTTTATTTGAATCTTGTGGTTATTAGTGCTCATTGTGAATATCAGTTATTGTATAGTGAAGCCCTCAGGCCTCTGAAGTGTTTTTTTTGTGTGCTTTTGTTTTGTTTTTAAATATTTATTTATTTATTTTAGAGGGGGAGGGGCAGAGGGAGAGAATCCTCAATCCCCACTGAGCACAGAGCCTGACTCATGGCTCAGTTCCATGACCCCGAGATCACGACCTGAGCTGAAACTAAGAGTTGGATGCTCAACCAACTGAGCCACCCAGGTGCCCCCTGTGTGTTTGTTCTTTTAATCTTCTTCTTTGTATAAAGACTCTTGACTGTAGTTCTTTTCAGGCACCTACATCTACTTTTCAGATTTCCTCTCTTCCCTGCCCCTGTTTGTGTGCAGCCTATCGTTCTGTCTAGTCTGTTGGCCTCTCAGGCCCCTTCTCTGACTTCTGCTTTTGATCTACTGTAGAGAATCTGAGCTAATTTTTTTTCTTTTTTTCTTTTTTAGATTTTATTTATTTGACAGAGAAAGAGACAGTGAGAGAGGGAACACAAGCAGGGGGAGTGGGAGAGGGAGAAGCAGGCTTCCCGCTGAGCAGGGAGCCCGACGCGGGGCTCGATCCCAGGACCCTGGGATTGTGACCTGAGCTGAAGGCAGATGCCCAACGACTGAGCCACCCAGGCGCCCCTGAGCTAATTTTTTTAAAATTTTGCCTCTGATAAAAGGAGAGGGATTCCGGTGAGGGCCTGAGTTCTGGGCATGACATTTATAGGAGGTCAGATAGGGAGTTCAAACTTAAGATGTCCCAAATTAAACTCCAGATCTCGCCTCCCACCATCCCCCAAGGCCTCCTGCGTAGGCTTTCCCATCTCAGTCACTGTTCCTGTCATCTGTCTGTTGCTTAGACTATAAACCTGGGAATTATCCTTGACCCCTCTCTGTGACCCTCTGTATTCAGTCTGTGAGGACGTCACATGGAATCATCCTCCAGAATGTGTGCTGAAGCTGATTGTTCTTCACTCCTTCTTTATGGTCCTGGCCATTATCACCCCTGACCCGGATCAGAGACGAAACTGATCTCATTTCCGCTCTTACCTCCACTGGGTCTCTTCTCAGCATGGCTGCCAGCATGATCCTTTCACAACCTACAGTGTCACAGCCCCAGAGCCTCCAGGGGTTTGTTCCCCTTTCCAAAACCCAGATGATCTACAGGGCACTATAGGATGACACCCCCTTTTCCCCCTCTTTCTGGCCTCATCGCCTAGCACTTTTCCTTCCTGCTCACTGCACTGCAGCCAACCTGGCCTCCTGGCCAGTCCTCAGACTTGCCAGGCACCCTTTCATGGAGGGCCTCACGCTGGCCATCCTGGAACAGTCCTTCTGGTCAGGCCTCGGTTTGGCTGACTCCCCCTGCCCCCAATCAAGTCTTAGCTCAGGTGAGCCACCCAAGCCATCCTATTTTAAACTGCACTTAATGATTCCCCTCACTCTGCTCTTTGTCCTACACTCGTCATCTAACATAATAATGTTTACCCCCATTAGGATATAAGCTCCATGAAGGCAGATGTTTAACTTTTTTGTTCAGTGATGTATCCTCAGCATCTAGAATAGTGCCTGACACATAAAGAGTGCCTAATAAGGAATCTTTGGGGAATGGGTACATGGTTATCTGTAGACTTTATGAATTTATGTATGTTACTAATTTGAAGCCATTCTCTCTGACTGACTCACTATTAATCTTACTCTGGATATTTGAGTTTGCTTGATAAATGGCACGGATATACAAGGAGATACTCTGCCTAAGCTTCCATGTATGATAAGGAATAAGTTGAATGTTAACCTTAGAGCAATTTTTTAAAGAAAACTTTGCTGTTCAATTCCTTTCACTCTTTAATATTTTTAAGTACAGAGTCTATAGTTTTAAGTATCTGACCTGTGAAATGTGAAAACTTAACATAAGCCTGTTTGTCGGTATTGTTTTGGTAAAGAGCAAAATATTCCTAATTTGATTTATTTTTGTATTTTACTTGTAGACACACTCTGTGCAGTTCTGGAAAGAGACACACTTAGTATCAGAGAAAGTCGACTTTTTGGAGCTGTTGTGCGATGGGCAGAAGCGGAATGTCAAAGACAGCAGTTGCCTGTGACTTTTGGAAATAAACAGAAAGTTCTAGGAAAA